>NC_089201.1:2993405-3293405 GCF_963930695.1 Labrus bergylta | reverse complement strand
GAAATATTTGAGTTGATGTAAGTACTCAACAAAAATATATATAACAGGCTTAGTCAATTTTTTTAATTCATTAAGATATTTTAATGTAAACATTGTCATAAAATTCTACATATTGTATGTTTAAATGATGAAAAACATGGGAGTATGTGGTTGACAGAGAGGACAAACAAAATGCAAACTTGTTGTCAGTATGTGTTAGTGTCTGTTTATTAATGTGTGTGTGTTTGTTTGTTGATTTGCTTGAGTGACCTTCATGCCTCTGCAGTTTGTGTGTGTAGCACACACACACACACACACACACACACACACACACACACACACACACACACACACACACACACACACACACACACACACACTGAGGGGACTGATATGTGGATGATGTGTCTGTATACACGACTGAAGGCTAATTACTGATGATCTTCCTATAGGAGGCTGTATAGATACAGAGACATGTAGTGCTTCTTGATTGTGGGGGCGGCTCTTTCTGTGCAGACTTATGACACTTCTTCAGGTTTCACGTTAGGTTTGCTATTTTTTTTGATAAAGGTGTCATCCTGTTTCTCTCAGTATGGACAGATTAATGTTTCAGCCGATCCTGCTGCCTAAATGTAGAAGAAGCAGATTACTTAAAGAAACCGAAACACTAAATGCATGGGTTTGATATTGGCACTGGCTGGTTTTCGGCCACTCCGCTGGTAATGGGTCTTGCACCGATCTCAGTAGCCGATGTGTATCTGCTGTGTTTAATGCAGGCAAATTGTACACCAAACTGATGAGTCAGAGAAGAGCTTTTTATTGGGCAGAAGAAGAAGCTTGTTGGACAAACTTTATTTAGTTTTCATGGTCAAACTTGAAAGACAAAAGTCGGCAGTGAGGTAGTCCTACAACATCTCTGAGAAAGATCAGAGAAATGCATTTTGTAAGACATGTTCCAGTGCCTTTTTTGTTTTTGTTTGTGGCCTTTTTGCCTTTATTAGATAGGAGAGACAGGAAATGTGGGGAGGAGAGAGTGCGGTATGACATGCAGCAAAGGGCTGAGATCGCATTCGAACCCCCGGTCGCTGCAATGAAGAATACAGCCTCCATACATGAGGCGTGCGTCGTAACCGCTTGTCTATCCAGCACCACACCAGTGACAAATCATGAGGACAGACGACTACTAATTGTTTTAATACATGCAATCACACCGCTCATTTATAAAACTAACTGTACGTTCTCCAGATGTGAATGCAAACAGCCACATTTTCCACTCAGACTTCATCCTGAGTTTCTCCTAGATTTTTTTTCTGCAGAAAGTCTGCGTGATCTGAAGTCACCTTGAGCGAGTCTCCACTCTTTTATTGATTTTGGGATTCTGTCAAACTACACGTAGCATTGATATAAAGGCAAATATTCTCGTTATCGCTTTGTGCAGCGGACTCTGTTGCTTTGTCCAGCGGACTCTGTTGCTTTGTCCACCAGTTCTGCGTCATTCTTTTTTCCTCAGGGATAGTGTGAGGTGCATGTGTGAACAACCAGGTCAGGAGGATTTCAGGAGGACTGCTCCTGAAATTATCTAGATATTTTAAGGAGTGATTATGTGAAACTGGTTGAGACAGACAGAATTACAAAGAAGTAATACAAAAAACCAATGGCGTCGTCGCGTCGGTTTTGGCTCTGATTTTCAAACCTAGTGCATCTCTATTTAATTGAACACATAAAAAGGCCTACATACTGTAATACAATCTAATATTTTGTTTTTGTCATGCTATATGGCAACTCAAAATGTTAGTGCTAAGGCTTAAAGCCTCTTAAAGATGTAATGTGATGGAGTTTTTCTCCGAGCCATGAACGTGCCTGGTTTATGTTGCATACATTTAAATGAAATTAAAAGACCTGCAGGATGAGCATGGGCTAACGGATCGTTTTAAATCTTTTGATTTCAGCATTGTCCTTGACACAGTTTCGGTCTTTATCTTCACTTTACAGGCATGCATTGGATGTATGGCTAAACATGGATTTACACAGAAGTACAAAAGGTCACTACAGCTCTTTGAAAATACATTTCCGGACAAGCTTCTCTCTGTAATGTTGCCAACACAATTCTGTATTACCAGCTGTCATCACAACAGTAGATGTCTTTTACAATCAAATCCTTTTCTATGCTCTGCAGTATGTTCGCTGTGTGAATCGTTGTGGGTTGGTCTCTTCGGTGCTACTGGGTTATTTGCTGTGAATGTCTTGTAATAATGTACACAATTCTAAACACAGAAGGGTGAAAAATAGTAAGAAAGAGAGGCTGAAACCGAGATAAAAGAGAGACGAGGAAAATCATGGACAGCCGATAGAAATCAAATGAAAAAAATGGACAGAAATATGAAACCAGAAGTAGAAGGCGGGGAGCAGTGCTGGTAGAAAAATGGCGACTGGCTGCAATTTTTTCTGTCTGTGTCCTCGTCTCACTTTTCACTGTTCTATCTCTCCCAATGCTCGCTCTCTCTCTCTCTCTTTCTCTCTCTCACCCTCTCCCCTTATCCTTAACTCACTCTTTTTTTGCTGGTCTTTGCTCATTTTTATTTTCTTATTTTACCTTCCTCCCTTCTAGTTTCCATATGTTCCTTTTTTTTTTCTTTTGTTTAACCCATTTAGATCGTCTGTCTCCATCCCTTTCTCTTCATCTGCCCCCCTCCCCGCTTCCTAACACACACACACACACACACACACACTTACACACACACACATCCCTCAGCAGTGATGGCATGCGTTCAGCAGATGCATTTGGCTAAGCCCAGAGCATCTGCTGAGATCGACGAACACTACTGACATAGCTTCACAGGATGTGTGTGTTGCTCCTTTTGCTGTGTGTGCATGCCTGTATCTGTGTCAGTAGCGATCGATAGCTGGCGTATGCGCTGTCTCCATGTTCTTATGAATGAATGTGTGTAGCTAGCGTAGATTTGGCTGCACGTGGGCACGTGCATTGTCATCCTGTCTGTGCTGGCCTGCACATATGAAAGCAGCTCACATGTGCCTGCGTGTGAATGAGTGTGTGCCATGTGCATAGTACGGTGTGTGCAGGTGCGTGTTTTAACATGCCTGCTTTGTGTGTGCTGTGATAGTCAGCCTGCATATAGGAATGCCCCCCACCCTCCTTTTCTTCCCACATGTGCCTCCCAAACCCTTCATTAACTAAACATGACCCTTAAGAGCATGATTAGCCTCATTTCAAGACAGGATGTCGGAAGCCATCAACCGAGGGGGAAAAAATCCATTACTATAATTGCATTGAGCAGAGGGAGGAGGGAGAGAGAGAGGGAAGAAAGGAAGGATGCATAGTTGGATAATAAAGGAAGAAAATGAGTGGGACTGAGGGAGGGAGGAGGCGGGCAGTCAGGATGCTGGGATGAAGTGAGGAGAGAGAGAGGATTGTGGGCTGAGGACGGGAGGGGGTGTCAGCCAATGGTAGGAGCTGATATTCTATATGAATCCATAGTTGATTCTCGTGGAGCCCCCCCTGTGTCTGAGCGCTCAGTTGGTATGGCCCTCCGACAATAAAACCACCTCCAGTGAGTCTTGATGTGGCACTTCCACTTGGCACACCGGTTCAGACACAAGAATCTCTAGCCTGCTTTTGAGCCGGGGGGGAAAGAGCTGCAAGCTGCCATGTCGGCTCAAAAGGGCACAGGGAACACGCCCCAGCATTGCGGCCTCTGCTGCTGGCCTGGCACAGCTGCACAGAGGGATGGAGAGGCGGAGGACCGATGCAGGTCTCCTGGGCTGTCAAAGCCTGGGTACCTGGGCACAGACAAAAGACAAAAACAAACTATTTTTTGACTCTTTATTGTCTAATCGTGTCTTCTCATCTGCCTGTCTGTCTGCCTGCCAGGCATCTAGCCGCTCAGCATGAGTGAGTATTGCCTATACACATGGATATGCACCCACACACACTCTCACACATACATACACACACACACACACACACACACACACAGACAGACTGGCATGTGCTTTGTCTGTCACACTTTTTTTTGACACCCCTCTGTCTTTCTCCTCTCTGGTTATGCTATATTTCCTGTAGCTGTGAGATGCTAACAGAGGAGTTAATAATTGTATTAATTTATTGTAAATGGGAAACATAACTCTCTTACAGTATAAGTGCGTATGTGTATGTATGCTGGTGTACTTTGCATATAGATTTTTCCTACACAGGAAGTGAATGAGTGAAGGGTGGGGTTTCTCGCTCACACACTCGGGCAGTTGTCGACTCATTGTCTGTCATGGCAAATAAGGACAGAAAGCCTTCATCTCTAACAGTCACGATGACTGGCACAGAGAGCGAGGCTCCCTGTCTTTATTTCCCCGTTAACTGCTCTTTGACTGTGTCCTCATGTAGCCTTTAGATTCCTCGACACCGTGTGCCTCCACACCAAATCTCTCAGCGGGTAACACACAAGAAGCCATCAGAACATGAGACTTCCTGTTTTTAATGAACATACTGTCAGAATGACCATTTAAACTGAGACTGATAGAGAGCATGTGTGCCGGCACAGAGAGCACATGCCTACATGTTAACATGCGTAGTCTTAGCACACGCACTCACAAAGATGGTGTTTTATTTTAAAGGATCGATTTTATGTGGTTTCTCCGGTTTATCTTTGAGCAACCCCGTCAGATGTCAGCGGAGTTATACTCTGCAAATCCTGGCGTCAAATATTACGCAGAGATTGAAAGTTTGGCGCAGTTATAAATGAAATAAAATAAATGGTTGCATCTTTTTTTTTTAACCTCTTCAGCTTTCATTGCTGAGCGCATATCAGGGTTAACATATTGTCCTGCATTATCTCTAATGACTAAAAAAAAGATTTCTGTAGCTTTTCCCCCGTTTCTGTAGAAGCTTCTGGGCTGTCTGGTCAGCAGGCTGTGGGTGTTCACAGTGGGTTGCAGATCTCTGAGGATACACAATACAGGGGTGGGGCAACAACACAAAACATACATGTTTACCTGCACCTTTTATAACACCTGCTGCCCAGCACTGAATCGATCGTTAGATTGGAAAAGCACGCACTAAAATGTTTTCTCTGTTTCAATAGAATCAATGTCAGCGAGGCGTTTGAATGAAATACATTTTCTTTTTTTAATGATTTAATGATTTGAAAATGCAAAGACAAACTGAGGTGTGTTTAGTCGGTGTGAATCGCTGGGTACAGAGTGTCTCAGACTAAATGCAGTGCCAGATCAGGCTATTTAAAATTACACAGGAGTGACTCTAGCAATGATGTTTTGTCCTGTGATTTAAGCTTTGATTTATTTTCTAGTTATATATAATATTAGTTATATAATAATCTTCTTCATTTCCAGTCGGTAAAAGTCTAAATAGAATTAATATGTAATTTCTAATAGCGGTGACATTTATTGGGGGCATTAAAATTGAATTCTTAACATTTATCAGGAGCAGTTTTGTGTCAGCTTTTATATTTGGAACCAAATAAAGACATTTCCTGTTAAAAGTTAATTGCATCTGCTTCTCAGGCAAATGGGATTTTTGGCCACAGCTGCTGGCTAAGTTGTCAATTTACATTTGGCACAAAAACTGTTTTATCGGCAAAGTCGTTGGCAGTGCGAGGGCAGTTGGCAACATGCAACAAACTGACAGCAAATAAAAAAATCTTTGCCTCCTGTTGTACTTTATTTGAAGCAAAAATGCTGAGGCGACTGCCCAGCAGAGTTTTCCAGTGTGGCCCGATGTGTCACCCAGAGCATCAACCCCACCCAACCCCAGAACCAGTGTGCTTCTGGTAAAGTTGTTTGCATACCGGCTCCTTTATTTTAAGATCAGAACAATCACCAATGACTAATACAGTCTGCTGTTCTTCACCGCTAGGTAAACCCTAGTAACCCTCTGATATAACTAAACTGTTCTCTTCTATTCTCTCCCGTTATCCAGCGCAGCTCTCCAGTGAGCATTGACCTGAGCTCTTCTCCGGTTAGAGTGGTTAAATTTAGACCTATTCTCAGGCTCTCCTGGGAAACAAAAAGTGAGATGGAGAAAGAGTGGGGGGGGGCAGGTATAGGGAAAGCAAAGAATGAGGAACTGTCAGAGGGGTTAATGGGATGAGGGGAAAAAAAACTTCATTAATTGATTCAAACAGTTAAATGCTTTGAGCTTTTCATGTCATTAATGTAAGAGTTACACAGTGGAGTTTCTGTGAACATTATGCAAGACAATGTCTCATGATATCCAACCTTAAAACAGAAGGAAAGGACAAACATGATGACGCCTCTTTTCCCACACACAACACTTCTATTTAACTTTATATTTTTCCTTTGAATGAGCTCTGATTGCTTCAGTTTTCAAACTTATAAGACGCCTAGCTGGCCTTTTTGTCTTCTTTGTGACTAGGGCCTGACCGATATGAACGATATCGATATCAATATTAGGGAGAAAAAAAATCAGATGCCGATACATCGGCCGATTGCTTTCTTAGATCTTTCTTTGATCTGTAGTGTTAGATAAATAAAGAGAGAGAGAGAGAGAGAGAGAGAGAGAGAGAGAGAGAGATATATATATATATATATATATATATATATATATATATTGCTTCGATCCCTCGAATGCAGTTATCAAACACTTGTAGATAATGCATAATGCAGAAAAGATGGTCACTCAACTGGAAAGTAACTGAGCATGTACGTGCATCGCAGCTTGACACTCTGGAGGGTGATGATGCTTGTTGTAATCCACATAGCGCCCTCTGCTGGTGAAAGAGAACTGCTAGTGAGACTCAAATTAACGCATTTCTGACTGGTGAATAACTCTAGTAATATCTATTATCGGGCTATATTTGTGACCTGAATGTTTACTGATTTCTTTCTCCTGAAACCCTTTAAAGGCTTATTTTGAGATGTAGCAGAGTCCAGGTATCGGCTTTTGATAAAGAATCTCGCAGGTCGATTTTAATCACAGATAAATGATTGTTGAGGATAATTATTGCCATTCATGTCTTTGCTTCTTTCACAGGTTTCTTCTTTTTGAGTTTAACAAAGTGATTTCAAGATTCGGCCATTTCCACTCTCAGATTATGATTTTACGTTATAACGGAGGAGTCAAATCTCTACAGAAAGATTCAAACACTGCTGTGACGCAACATAAACTAAAACAGCTGCTACAAATCTCTGAAGGCTTATCCTCGTTTTAAAAGAGGATTCAGTGTTTCTGAGCACTGATGCAGAATCTTAAACAGAATATAGTGATTATCAAATGTATCTGTATTTTCTTTAGCAGTAATTAGTGTTTATACATCATGCAAAAAGATGATGTTGCTGCTTCTGGAAACGTAAAGTTAGTTGCACGATACTGAGAGCGTTATCAGATCAAATCAGCCACAGTGAGTATAAAAGTAAAGCCGCACACCTGCAGCCAGCACGCCTTCAGCAAATGCAGCCCTGTCCTATTTTCCAGAGTGCAAAAGCAGAGTAGATTTTTCTCTTGTGTGTCACATCAGTTCCACCTTGCAGAGACATTGCTGGTTGCATTTAGTTTCTGTGTCAGGAATCAAACGTGAAACACAAAAGAGGCCGACACCACTCGATGAAAAATCCCCACGCACGCTGTACGTTACAAGGCGCTATATTCTTTTTCTGTTTCATCAATCAACATGCACTGCACCTGCAACCGGTCTCAGTGCATTTAACATTTTTATCCATCGATGAAGTTAAAATAAATTCAATGTTAGTTTTCCATTCTTACAGTCGACCTTTGAGCTTTTCCAGCTGGCTCTGATTTGTCAGGACAGAGGGATGACAGGGAAAGAGGAGAGAAATGTAATGACGGACAGAGGTGAAGGCTTGTCGTTTGAAAAGAAAGAGACTGAGACTGACGTAGGCAGAGCAGCGAGCAGGTGAGGACAGGAAAGAGGAGAGATGGAAGAACGAGGGAGAGTCTGAGCACCCCTGTAGAGCAGCATGATCTTTTACTGGTCATTGAAGATGTGTCTCCCAGCTTCAGTGCAGCTGCTTGTTCTTGGAGCTAAAATCATCATACGTACTTTAAACGCAGAGACATGGGGAGCCAAAATGTCATCAGCGAATTAACTGCTATTATCTGACAGAAGGAATAACTTCTCCAGCGTCTTAAGAGGCTGTTATGTCAGAGGGAGGAGGCCTGTGGTTATATAAACGCGACAGTCTCGAGGCTTTCTCGGGTAATGAGGAGAGGCAGTTTTCTACTTTGCATTTTCAGGAATGTAAATTTGCACAAAGCAGATCTCAGCTGGTGAAATTGACCCCCCCCCCCCCAAGAAAAAACAAAGTTGACGAGGCTGACAGATCATCAGAGCTGAACGTTATGATGAGTGTGAAAGCAGGCGAACGTTCACTGTTAAATGTCCTTCTATGTGTTCAGCGTCCCGCCTTTATCCTGTAACCTGCATCACATTTTTATATTACAAAGTGAGCAAATTTCTACTAGAAAATCTAACAGCGACTTCTCCTGACGGCTGCACAGAACTGTCAACATCACACTCTTTGAAAAGATGACCTTCTTAGCGTTTGATCACATCACAGCCCCCTTTTCTGATCGCTTGAAAGCACGATCACGATAGGAAAGAGGAAATGGTGAAAGAAAAGTGGGGAGTGACGTGCAGGAAAGGGACTGAGGGCTGGAGTAGAACCCGGGCCGCCCAAATCGAAAACTAGCCTTCTTAAATGTTACGTAACCTTAGTCAAGGGCAACCAACGCCCTTTTTCTTTACAGCAATTTTATAGATTCTTGTGACAAGGACAGGAAATAGAAATCACTAAAAGGCACTTAAAGATGATATCACTTGATATGCAAGTGCTTAAAAACCTTCGCCACCTGTTTTCTGAAAACTGAATGTTTCTTATTTTTATAGTGACCCGGTAATTATCTTCAAAAGGTGAACTTAAAGGTTTTCTAATCAGATGACATCAAAAACTTGACAGTTTTAATTTATTAACTGATATTTCCTCATGAAAAATGTTCCTTTACTTCACTTTTAAAAGATTTCTGTGTGAAATGTTTTTTGTATTGATGAGAGACCTTTCTTTTATAGCTGTACGGTACCCTTTTTAAAATTTCCATTTAGATTCTGATACATTTGCACCGATACTGATTCCGATATTTTTTTAATCATATTTAATAATGTTATTGTTGTTGTTGGTAGCGTAAGGCTACACAAAGCTGTACTAAACCAGGCATTGCATTGTGCTGGCTTCACATACAAACAGAAAGCAGCAACAACTGTCAGGTTTTCAAAGTAAAGCTTTTAAACTGAAATGTAAGAATTGTACTTTTTCATCATATGAAGCTTCTCCGTCTCGTCTGAACAAGACGAGTTGTGGACACTTCTGCCCAACGATCTTTCTTGATTGCGGACTTGGATTATGCTGTCAATCCAATAGCCAATATATAAATTACCTCAATATCAGACCCGATACCGATAGAAGATCAGATCCGTCCCATCTCTAATTTCTGTGGATTTGACAGTAGGACAGACCGCTAACTTCCAGCTGCGATCAAACAGGGCGGAGGAATAAAAACACGTGATGCAACATATGATTACTTTGTCGATATGAATAAAGAGACTGTGTCCATGTTTTTTATTCTTCCCTGTCTCCGACTCCTTATGCAGCTAGTGTGGCACTTTGTCTATTTAGTCAGGAGTAGGAGGAGAGTCACAGATTGAATCCAGTCCGTCTCTGTCCCTTGTGCACGTCTTTCTTTTCTGACTTCTTTCTCAGGTGTCGTGTGCTCTCTCGTCTTGTTCCATAAGTTCAGAGCTCAGATGTCGTGCTGTCACACACTATAAGTAGTTGATTATCACTTGAGTCGGATGTGAATCATTACCATACACCACAGGAAAGGCTGCAGGGGGGGGGGGGAGTATGTATATGCACGAGCAGCCATCTTGAATTGAGACCAAAATGGAGGCTGAGCTGACTGCTGTCTCATAGCAAAATGGCGTCTAAAAAAAGCAGGGATACTTCTATAGCCTGCCTTTATGTCTGCACAGCAGGCAACCATGCATCTTACTAATCATGCAAGTTCATTTGACTGTTTAAGAAGGGGGGGAAATATGCTGAATGTTCCTTCTTTTGACTCTGCTTTTGTTTGATCTTACTTGATAAATGTGCTAATGTCTCTGTTTTTGTTTTTCCTTTCTCTGCGTTTGTCACACTGTCCCTCCTCTCCCTCTGCCCGTCTGCCCGTCTGTCTGTTTGTTTCGTCTCTGCCTCGTCCGCAGGGCTTCTTGAAGAACGAGAGGGACAACGCCCTGCTGTCAGCCATCGAGGAGTCTCGCCGCAGGGTCAGTATCTGTCCACTGTCTGATTGCCTCTCCAATGCATGAAGGGTTACATATGGTTCTCTTCAGATTCTTAATGCTACATTTTAAGGGAACCAGTTCTGAGAAAAGCCTCCAGAATCCACATCTCCATATCATTTTTTATTTATTCTTCACAGGTGAAATCATTTAAAGTTGAAACGGCATGATGCTGTAAAGGGAGTCTGATCTCATATTTAGTTTCTGCAGTCACGTCGTAATACAGGAACACAATGGTGTTCAGTAGTTTCTGCTTGCTATGATCTAAAAGTCCTTCTGGTCCAAACCTTCAGGGAGTTTTTTTGTTTTAAATGGCTTCCCTGATGTGCACGGTTAATAGGCCCCGCGTTTAATTAGCTGCCGTTCCCATTATCTCTCTCTCTCTCTCTCTCTCTCTCTCTCTCTCTCTCTCTCTGCTCCCTGAGAGCAAAAAAAAAGACTTTGTGTTGGGATGGAAAACTCAAATGCACCGAAGATTAAAAAGAAAGACGGTTATAGATGTTCTTGCAGATTTCTATCCGACTGTCTTTTTATAGCACTTGAAACGTGGACAATTGGGATGTGAAATTAGGCGTTTAGTTTGAGCCGTCCAGACGAAACCACTTGACATGAATAAAGTCTCAGTTGACTTAAAGGTTTTTTTATGATTGGAGATTCAAGACTTTTACATTAGCATATTCTGGCTGAAATGGATTAGCAATATTTAGATATTTAACAATAAAATCAGCTAATTTAAACGTTCTTTTTCAGTAACACATAACACTCAGACTATTTATTTATAAATCTCTTCAATTCAATAATTAGAGAAGTTTTAAAGGTATGAACTGTGAAAGACATTTTACGGTTTAATTCTCTTCATGTGGTTTAGCTGAAAGTTTCTAAAATGACCTCAGTTTGCACTTGAATTTCTGAACTCTGTGGTCGATGTTCACAGCAGATTAAAATGTCAGACTTGGTTTGAAGTCTCAGGCAGTGACCAAGTTAACCAGGTGAATCTCAGCTCCAGCTCGCTCTGTCGTTTATTTCTCCCTGAGCTGAAGATTGGAAGGATCCAATTATCTCACGTTCCCATTATCTCACTTTGAGTCTCTGTGGACGGTTAAAATAGACCGCTCTGTGTCCTGCTGGAGCAGAACAATCTTCTCAAGGGCCTGCTGCTAAATCTGGTGTGTGCGTAACGTATGTGTAGGTAGGCCTGATTTACATAATGGACCTTTAAGGTTTTATATGTTGCATGTGGGAGAATTATTGTCATAGCAAATGAATGGATATCTACTCAGCCCTCCACCTGTCTGCTTGTCCCAGTCGACCCACTGTGAGTTTGTGTGGAGAGCGCGAGATGTCAGGTAGCATCAATCCAAAACTTTGAGCAGTTTGAACAGTAAAAACATCCACGAGACGATTACAAACAGACGGAGGACGATCATTTGATTAATACAACACAATGCTAAACTTTCTCATTTATAAAAGTTATGTAGTGTCTCTGTCCATAGAGTCAAACCAGCTGCATTAAAATGATCTTTATCATCAATCTTGTACATTTACACGGACACATTTTCTGCCCCTACAATTCTGCAATTCTAAACTTAACTTAGCAGATGCTTTTATCCAAAGTGACATACATCAGAGAGTCAGTACAACACAAGAAAGATCTAAAAAGAATGAAACAACGTCAGGAAGTGCAAACAAACACCTTAAAGTCTGCTTGTTCTTCTTTTTTAAAGGTTTATTTTCTGGCTTGTAGTGTCTTCATTTAAAGATAGGACAGTGGATAGAGTCAGAAATCAGTGATAGAGAGACGGTGGGGAATGACGTGCGGGAAAGATACCACAGGTCGGACTCGAACCCTGCACGTCCACTTTGAGGACTATAGCCTCCGCACATGGGGTGCACGCATCAACCACCAGACCACAAGTGCCCCACTTCTTCTTTTTCTTGCCCATTCTTACTAAAATATCCCCGTGGAGTTTGAGTGGGCTGATGTGAGGACATAGCAGGAAATATTCAGGAAAATTCAGCATAGCAGGAGGAGGCAAGGTAGTTTATATCCTGCTTCCAGCACCACCACCAGCGCACCACCGATGTGATCTTCTCCGCTCTGTTGTTCAAACTGTCAATACGTCCAGTTACATGAAGTGAGGGACTTGTGGGACCTTGAAACTCAGGAATATTCAGGAGCAGCCAGCCTGACATTTAGAAATTTCAAACATTTGTATGAAAACAACCAAAGCATTAACCTTTACCCTTACAGGTTTTATATATGAATGCTTAAACACAAAAACACACAACACAAGAATGTCCTTATCTGAGTGCATTCAACACATTTATTATACTCTAAACTGTCAGACGTTCCTGTTGGCTGAGGAGTACCACCGCGAGTCGATGCTGGTCCAGTGGGAGCAGGTGAAGCAGAGAGTGCTGCATACTCTACTCGGAGCAGGAGAGGACGCACTCGACTTCAGTCAGGATGTTGAGGTACAGAACACATAACGTAGAGCTGGTTTAGGAGGAAACACCTCCACAGTTCACGGAGAGCCAGCACAATAAAAATCTTTACCCAGATAGTCTGGATAACAGTAAGGAGCGAGTTACTTTCTACATGCAAGAGCGCCTTTCTAACTTGTGTCTGTGTTGTAGTGACTAAAGGAAAGTGGATTTATCTAATAATAAAGACCTCATTATAGAATGCTAAGGGTGAGGGCTGTATAGAAATGGGCAATATATCAAAAAAATCATTTTGTGTGAAAATCATTGAACTAAAGTGTAATTTCTTCCCCCATTAATTTAGTCAAATAATCCTTGGACTGAATATGTCGTCTTAAAAGCAAGTCTAAAGTCTTTCAAGCTGATTTCTTGACACTCTACACTCGAAGCTGTCTGCCTACTCGTCTAAACTAACAAGACTAACAGTCACGTCTCAGGCTCTTAGATACTATTTTAGTCTTCTTCATGACTAAAGAAATCGACTTTAATCCTCCATTGTGATCGTATTCCAGCACGCACTCTGACATGCAGTTTCATGTTTAAATGTCTGTAACCTTAGTTTTAAGTTTTGCACTCGGTTTGAGTGAACATCTCCTTTTTGTGTCTGTATGTTTACAGAACTACAGTCCAGTTACTTTTTAAATACCTGGACAATTAAAATGATTCAGATTCTCAGAAGAAAGTGGTCAGGCTGTCCTTCCTGGGATATCAAGTTTCCCTAAGCTGAAAAATCTGAATATGATATGATAGACTTTATTGTCCCCTTGGGGGAAATTTGTCTTGGATTCAAAGTGCTGCAACATTCAGCTTCTTTCGAATCAATAAAAATAAATCAGGGCCCGACTGATGTGGGATTTTTTGGGGGGCTGATAGCGATATTAAGGAGAAAAAAAAAAACATTAGACATATCAGCCGATATCTTTCTGAGATCCATCTTCAGAATGAAATGAGCAATTTCTAAAAATGAAAATATAAAGATAAATTATCAACTTGAATTGAACGAAACTTGTTATATCAGCACATATCAGAGATAATATGAGCTGATAACGATAGTCATGTGATGTGCTTATACCAGCTGATATTAAGGCTCTTAAGGATCGATCTTAGATTCTGTAGAGATCTATAGATATAGATGTGCACATTAATGACTTGATCCTTCAAATGCAGTTATCAAAAACTTGTAGAAGATTTATTAGACAAGATGGCCACTCAACGTAACCGTGAACATGCATCGCAGCTTGACACTCTGAAGGATGACAATGTTTGTTGTAATCCATATAGCGCCCTCTGCTGGTGACAGCCACAAAGAGAACTGTTAAAGTAATAAAATCAAACTCAAATGAAATGCTGTTTAACTGATGAATAAATCTCGTAATACCGGCTCATATTGGGGATAAAATTAGCCGATACCGATAGTCACTGGATATGATAAAATGGGCTGCTTTATTTTCAGCCGGGCTCTACTAATAAGAACAATCTATACAAATACATGTAAACAGGAAAGCGCCACAACAAGATATATTGTACAAGGTTTGGTTAAAACACAACTTAAGAGACAAGATAAAAAAGTTTAGATCATATGTACATCAAATAAAGATCAGATAAGAACACTGCGACGCTGTTACACACCACACTCAGCCTTAAGAAACATTTATTATTCTATTATTCATAATTTTGATCAACTTGGAAAACGGGATCAAAGATGCTAAAGGAGCCTGTAACAACAACATGTAAAGTGTGGAGGTACATGATTAGTGTGCCTGATGTTCTCAGCTCACCTCAGCTTCCTCTTCAGAAACTTGACATGTATCATGTGTGCAGATTTATTGATTATCTGTCGCTCTTTCTTTTTTGATTGTAGCCCAGCTTCGTGAGTGAAGTGACGGCTCCAGGACGAAGTGCATTAGACAGCGTGGAGGTGGCATATGGACGACAGGTGAACGTTTTTTTTAAGTTGATGCAAAATATCTTTCAGCCTATTCCTCTCTGTGCTGCGGTGTCTTCTGTGTTGAGAAGAATTTCACAAAATCATGCAGAATTATCAGTATACATTTCACACTGTTCCATACCTTTTAGATACTCCTTAAGGAAGCTTTCATTTTGCACTGCCTTGTATGGAAAGTGTCTTTGATATGTACTGAACAGATCGCTCAAAAAGAAGAATAGTCAGTGCTGACCGGGTAAATTATGCAATGGTGGTGCTGTCTTTAAAAATACTCAAATCAAACTAGTATTAACCGCTGATTTGTGATTCAGACTTGAGTTATCTTAAAAAAACATTTCTTGACGGGACGCAAAATAGCCTTGCGGTTATGTCGCGGGCCCCATGTTCACAGGCTATGGTCCACGTTGAATCGACCACGGGTTCAAATCCGACGTCGTCCTTTTGCTGCATGTCTTCCCTTGCTTTCTCCTCCCAACATTTCCTGTCTCTCTTCAGCTGTCCGATCCAATAAAGACAAAAAGGCCCCAAAGATAATTCAGCTAAATTAACTTTGTTTTTGAGGTAGTGGTGATGAACTCTTGTGGCCAAAATATAACAACAAACACTTTGAAATGTTTACCACACACGACAAAATGTGTGGATAAAACGAGCACAACATGGCTGCAGCACAGTGAGCGTTTAATCTCGATTATCTTGTTTTCATGATCTCGGGAAGCCAAAATCGTTGCCCAAGCCCTTCTAGTGATTTTATCCATCAAGAATAAATGTCTGTGTTAAGTTGTGATTTCATGAATCACATTGTCTGTAAATCAGTTTCTGTTATATCTGCCTTCATACACCAGAAGTAAACTCACCTCTTGAAGTGAACAAAGCTGAGGAAAGGATTCAGGGAGAGTCTGTTTGTGACGCCCTCCGTCTGATCGTTCACTTTAAAATGGGGTCACAGCCAGACAGGATGTGGCAGATGAAACATATTGATCAATCGGGTGGGGGAGAGGGGAACTCTCTCTCTCTCTACCATCAGTCCAACCTCATCATCCAGTTTGACCTTCTCTCTCTCTCCCTCTCTCTCTCCCTCTGTCTTTCTCTCCCTCTCTCGCTCTGTTTGTTTGTCTCTGATCTTCGACACAACGCAGAACCTTGACTGTGGATTTTTCCTGCGACCATGTGTCGACACATCGCGTGTGGCGTCATTTGCCTCGTTTTTTTCATCCTCTTTGACGACCTTCTAAACATTTTGATTCTGTTTTCCTTGTTTTTAATCGTGAACCACTTCACTCGATGGTCATAGTGTTAGCGTTCAGGACGGAGTTGTAGGCAGATTTGAATTTTCTTTTTAGCGTTCTCAAGCTTGTGAAGAATTTTCATCTCGAATTGGAGCGTTAGCTTGTCAACTATAAACCCTGTATGTCTTTCTCTTCATCTCTCCAGATTTACATTTTCAATGAGAAGATAGTGAATGGTCACATTCAGCCTAATCTGGGAGATTTATGTGCGTCTGTAGCTGACAGCCTGGATGACAAGGTGAGAACCTCGTTCTTTTATGCTTTTTCTTTTAACTTAAAATCATCTTTTCCTTCTATATTGAAATATGTTTCCTCTACAAAAACAGAGATTTGTTTGGTTCAAAGGGCTCTGCATTTTGTCTTAATGTCTATGTTTCTGTTACTCTCTCTTCCCTCCAGAACGTGTCAGAGATGTGGCTGATGGTGAAACAGATGACCGATGTGTTGCTGGTTCCAGCCAAAGACACTCTCAAAAGTCGCACCTCTGTTGAGATGCAAATGGCCTTCGTCCGTCAGGCCCTCAGCTTCCTCGAGAACAGGTGACTGTACAATCTCAGTAGTTAGTCTCCTCCTCTTTCTTAAGAGGTGTGGGTTTTTTTGTTTTGTTTTCTTAGAGTCTAGATTGCGCCATGATTGTGAACTCTTCTGATTCTCCTCGGTCTCAGTTATAAAAACTACACCATGGTGACCGTGTTTGGAAACCTCCATCAGGCCCAACTCGGAGGAGTGCCGGGAACGTACCAGCTGGTCCGTAGCTTTCTCAACATTAAACTACCTGGGCCCCTACCTGGCATGCAGGTAAAAACATACACAAACAAACACACACATACTTTGTGTCCTTTAAATGATCTGTACTGATGGTCTAAGACATGAAACAGGTGATGGAGGAGGTAATGGTGGGTGTGTCCTCACATCTCACAGTCTTCTCTCCCATCATAAAATCCATCAGAAAATATCCTGATTACAAACTAAGGAGTGGGAGTGTTGATCTGTGTCCCTTGGTGTCTGAGTAAAATGCATTATGTGCATCTTAATATCTGAATAATTCTTTTAACATCAGGAGATATACTGTGTCAGGTTTTTGTGGGATATTGGTTCAGTCACTTTCTGGCCGCACCTCATTTTAAGACCAATAAGCCCCTGGGTGCACTGAGCACCTCAAGTACATTGGCTTCTGGTGCTAAGCGTGAAAATTATGACTTCATCGGTCAGAAACTAGCAATGACTGTTTTTAAAATCTGCCATTTATATTAACCCTGAACTCCTTCCAACAAGTCAGGTTGTATACATGCTGAGTCTGCTGAACACGTTTCTTAACCTACAGTTATATCTGGGGCGTCCAAAATATGTGTGAGAGGCATGTCTCTCAGTGAAACCGGAATTTCTACTCAGGGATTAAAAAAGTGTGTACAATTAGATACAATAAAAATATTTTAAAAAGGCACTAGTTGCAGGAGTGGATTATTAAAGAAAATGATGTGACATTTCTTTGTTTGTTTCCCTTAAAGAATTCTTCGTTAAACTCCAGACCAAGTAGGTTCAAAATGTTGGGCCCCTATGGACATGTTCTTGTGGCAGTGGCCAACAAAGGACCCTGTGATTCTGATCTTAGCAAACCACTTCATTGTCTTTTGTCTGTTCTCTACCTGACATGTTTTAATCATGCAAACTTTACCTCTACAATCTCTAGAAAAACACTGACCATGACAGAGGAAATCAACCCAAAGTGTTGTCTGATTGTAAAATAAACTGCTCTCCAAAATCATAAATAAAGAATACAAAAGAAAATTAAGAAAGATAATTATTAAAACCCTGCTCTGAGCTGGATTAAAGGCTGACTTCTTTGCAGTCAATGTCTGATATTGAAGAGATTATGGAACAGAGATGATAATGGGGATATGATCTTTATTTTAATTTTGTTTTGTTAAATTAAGAATTTGAATTCAGAATGTCTTCACTACTAATAATCTGTTTCTGTTTGACAGGATGGGGAGATAGAGGGCCACCCAGTGTGGGCCGTGATCTACTACTGTCTGCGTTGTGGAGACCTGAACGCAGCCATGCAGGTCGTGAACAGAGTGCAGCATCAGCTCGGAGACTTTAAAACCTGGTTTCAGGAGTACATGAACAGCCCTGACAGACGGTGAGAGTGCCTCCTAGTCTTCATTCCTTTCCCTACATTAAGATGCCCTGATGGGTCAAAGAAGATCCCACCGTTTTGTAATCACGTCTTTCTCCTTTCATCTTCTGTTCCTATCGATTCCCTTCGCTGCAGCCTCTCCCCGACCTCGGAGAACAAGCTCCGCCTTCACTACCGCAGAGTGCTGAGGAACAGCGCTGACCCCTACAAGAGAGCCGTCTACTGCCTGATCGGAAAATGTGACATCAGCGATAACCACGGAGAGGTGGCAGACAAGACTGAAGACTACCTCTGGCTTAAGGTAAACTCTACATTCCTTTTTTCTGTCCTCTCATCTTGTGTTCAAGTAAAACATTATAATATGAACATCCACAAAACTGAAGGAACTCTTAAACCTTCATTCTTGGTATTTCTTGGACTTGTGTAGGTTATTACAAGTCTTAAAGGTCACATATTGTTTTCCTTTAACTAGTTTGAAAATGTTTCGGAGCTCCTCAAAACATGTGTGTGAAGTTTCTTGTTCTAAATCCACTCTGATCCTGTATTTGATCATGTCTATAAACCCCTCTATTTCAGCCCTGCTCAGAACAGGCTGTTTCTGTGTCTGTACCTTTAAATATGTAAATGAGCTGTGTCTGACCAAGCCCCCTCTCTGGAAGGGCTTGGGTGGCTTGGGCTTTCTCGCTCCATGTCCTATTGTTTACGGTGAGAAGGCAGACTCAGAGGGCAGAACAAACACCTAGCTGTGGGAGTGTCACTCACCTGGGGGAGGGGTTACTTCCCTTTGTGATGTCATGAAGGGAAAATCGCCAAACAGCCTGTTTGAGCACACATTTTCTGAAAAGTGGAGCAGGCAAAAGACAGAGAGGATGGACTTTTCTGATAATTGGGGGGTTTGTAGACAGACTTGGGACACTGATTAGTGTTAGAAAAAAATGGTAAAGTGTATTTAGCATATTATGTGACGACCTTTAAATGATGCTGCTCTTGTTAAAAATCCTTATTTGATCTGCAGCTGTTATAGTCATCATTGTTGTATAATTATATATTTAGTGTGCACCATGTTTTGTCCTTGCAGTTGAACCAGGTATGTTTCGATGACGACGGCGCCAGCTCCCCTCAGGACAGACTGACCCTACCTCAGCTACAGAAACAGCTGCTGGAGGACTACGGTAGGAAGCTTCAAGAATGACCTAAAATATTTAAACTTTATTTCCCAAGAGTTTTGATCCAAATAGAAATATTATAATTTCAACATAAATTTTAGCAACAGAGTCCAACGCTGTGCTGACTATGTCTGCTTATACAGCAATGCAACGTGTACCTCCACATATTCAACGACATCAATAAATGAGGGGAGAAGAACATACTTGCAACAAAAATAACCAAATGAAGCTTTTTGCTTACGATCAAGGAGATTGCCCCTGTCGCAGGATATAAAAGTCATCACTCCCTCCCAAGTGCTCGTGGTGAATTTTCCTGAATATTACCTGTTGTGTTCTCACATCAGCTCATCCCAACTTCATGCAGAAATTTGACTTGAGGCTCCTCTTTCACATGTTCTTGCATGGGCATTTCTTCTTGTTTGCATACTCTGCTGCAGCCCTCCTCCTCCTCCACAGCATATGCATCCATGTTGCTTCATCAGACTAAATGTAACTTCATTAGAAACTGAGTATACAGTTGCGTTTTATCTGTAAAGTGTATGAAGAAATGCGTATCTGGAAACACTCCCTCTCCTCCTGTTGTTTCATTTCTCCATGAGCTTCTCAGAGCAGCTGTCAGGGGGCTGAACCCAGTGTGATTGAAAATGCATACTTTAGCTTAAAAACACACTGTATTTATCTGGTATCCCTTCCTGTTTTTTCTTTCATGTTTTTTTTCAATTTCCCAGAAAGAAAAGATATCACGATGTCACCTTTTTTTCAAATATCCTGCAGACCTAACATGTGATCAGTGCATGGACTAGTGAATTCTTTTAAGCTGTATCAGAACCACTACAGTGCAGCGTGTTTATGAAAACACAACAATATCAAGAGCTGTTTACAAACTACACTCTCCAATCACACCTCCACCCGGCTGTATTGGACTGCTCTCCACATCTCTCTTCGACAGTTCAGTCTCTCTTAAAGTCAGAAACAGGATGTGTACAGTCCCTCCTTAGTCGGCATTCATGGTGTTGCAGACGAGAAAAGTCTCAGAAAATGTTTATTCAAACTTAGAGAAGAGCTTGAGAGCGAGATGTTCTGGCCCTCTGCCTGATCCCAACCCTGCATCCCTTACCCCCCACATCTCTTGTACTTATACTATGAAACTCCCTCTTTTATACACCCACATGCTGTCTGATACACAAAAAAGGGGAATGTTTTTGCTTTAGGGCTTCACTCTCAAAGATTTTAAAAGCACAGTTTTCTCTCCCTGGTGTTGCCCTCTCCATGGGCCGACCCTGCTCTGGTCAGATAAGACTGCAAGCTTTTCCTCCCTCTGTAGTGCTTACCCTCTCCATTTCCCCCCCCCCCCCCCCCCCCCGCACAGCCTGTAGCCTCGTTCTGTTTCCTCTCTGCTGCTCCGCTCCCTCGATTGTCTGGCACAGTGTTCCTCGTTGTCCTCCATCTTGCTTCACAGCGGGTTGCAAAGCCCAGAGCCTCTCTTCATGTCTCTGCCAGCCTCGTCTGTTCTGTGTTTCTCTGAGCTTTCTTTCCTGCATCTTCTTCTCATTATTTTATCCTTATTTCCTTTCTCCTGCGCCGTACTATGCCCTTTTTCCTCACACTAGTTTTCCTCTTTTACATGTGCATTTCCTCTTTCTCCTTTTCTTGTTTGCAAACTCTGCTGCAGCCCTCTTCCTCCTCCTCCTCCTCCTCCTCCTCCTCCTCACACTCTTATCTCTCCTCTTTCGTCCTTTTTTTCTTCTCTTCATCGCTCTCTCTCTCTCTCTCGCTCTCTCTTCATGTCTCGTGTGCTTTTTGCTTTTTGAACTAAAGTGCTGTAAGTCTGAGATAAGGCTATAAAATGGCTGACATGGTCCACCCTGTTCTACTGCTCAAACTTTCAGCCAGCCAGAGGATTAAAGATTATAATTAAAAAGTAAACTTGATGACTAAGTACCTGCGCTGGACAAAATGTTTTCAAATTTCTTCAATGTCATTTGTTGCATGTACAGACCTTGAGTTTAACTGGCTGTTTGGTTAAAGAAAAAAAAAAATTGTGGTAATGAAATAAATTAATTCATGACAGATTGAAGGAGTTGATTTACTCCTCCCCTCCTGGATGATAAAGTATATCTCATGTTATCAATCAATCAAACCTTAAGTTCCTCTTAGGAGCTTTAAGAAAGAGTTGATGGTTACTTCTCTTTTCTCTTTCATCTAAACCGCCTTCTTCTTCTCTCTTTTTTTTCCTCCAACAGGAGAGTCTCATTTCTCTGCGAGCCAGCAGCCCTTCCTGTATTTCCAGGTGTTGTTCCTGACAGCTCAGTTTGAGGCAGCGGTGGCGTTCTTGTTTCGTGCCGAGAGACTCCGGAGTCACGCTGTTCACGTGGCGTTGGTCCTTTACGAGCTGCGGCTGTTGCTGAAGTCGTCCGGACAGAGTGCGCAGCTGTGTGAGTGTAATCACATTTCATTCTACACCATGGAGTGGACAGCTTAGACATACGTTTTAAAGTCACACATATGTGTTCACTTGTTCACCCTGTAGTGAGTCAGGAGCCTGGTGACCCTCCGATGGTGCGTCGCCTTAACTTCATCCGTCTGCTCATGCTGTACACTCGCAAGTTTGAGTCCACTGATCCCCGGGAAGCCCTGCAGTACTTCTACTTCCTTCGGTAGGCATTAACATTTTATTTTGTTTTTTGACCTAATTTGACAGATCGTTTAGGGGACAAGAGAAGGTGTGACACTCATGCTTCAGATTTCACTATGGCTCGTGTTCAGTGGTGTTTCTGTCTGTGTCGTTCTGCAGCAACGAGAAAGACAGCCAGGGAGAAAACATGTTCATGCGATGTGTCAGCGAACTCGTCATCGAGAGTCGAGAGGTGAGTGATCCACATTCACAGACAAGCACTCGTGATGCAAATACCTTTATTGTTGTTCAAAAACACTTTCGGTGACACGGTCGGTAATTTTAAGTGATCCATCGCTGCTGTATATTTCAAAAGTTAATCGCGGTTATTCACATTTTTAATCACGTTTGGAATTCCCTTATTTTGCTTATAGAAATAAAAAGTGTTAGTCTTTTATTTTGAATTTTTGTACTGTCTTAAGCTGAGAGTACTCTACTTGATGTTTGAATTCATCCCTGCTTTTATTTTGAAATAAAGCAATGACCTTCTGTTAGATCGAAGGTTACAACATGAACTTAACCACAGAAAAATAACTTTGTGGAGGATTATCAATGGTGCGCCTAAAGGGACAAAATAGCATGCGATTTAAAAAATCAATGCATTAATTTCAGACCTTAATTAATTGGTGATTAACTGGTTAATGTGGACAGCGCTACTAGAAACCTGTATGCTTGGCATCTACTTTATATTTTACATATGAAGCAATGCTCATGGCATGTGTCTGTGTTAAATACACCTGGAAAATATGAAATAAAGAAATACATATTTATGGCTCAGTGGTAGAGTCGGTCGTCTCTCAACTGGAAGGTCAGGGGTTAGATCTGTCAGCTGCAGCCACCTGTCAATGTGGACTTGAGCTTGAAGTCTTAGACTACTCAAAGCTTTTTTATACCGCAGGTCACACCTACACATTCACACCCTGATGGTAGAGGATGCTCTATAAACTGGCCATCAGTATAAGCTAATCCCATTCATACACATTCATATGCCGCCGGCGGAGCAGCGGGGTTAGGACACATCGACATGTGGCTGCAGCCCCCAGACCTAACCCCGGACCTTTCAGTTGAAAGATAACCGACTCTACCACTGAGCCACAGCTGCCCTTACCTGTACAAAATGTAGGTTTACTACATGTTTGAACTTTTTTATATTGAAGTGAAATTAGTATATACACAGTATATCTTTAATAGACCTGTCACTCAAGGAAAACATAACCCTAAAAGAAACTGAATCTGAAGAGTGTCATAATGTGGATTTATCTAAAAGCTTGGTTTGATTTATTCTCTGAAGTAAAGATGCACCTTTTTCTCAGCTTTGATTTGATTGATTTGATTTTTCCAACATATTCTGATTAGCTACTTTTTGTCTTTGTCTTTATTACAGTTCGACATGCTGTTGGGGAGATTAGAGAAAGACGGCAGCAGGAAGGTAAGAAGATTGTGTCTTTGATCCCTTTCACTCGTCTTTTTTTTTTCTACAAATGTTTCCCTCTCAGCTCCTCTCCTGCCATCTCTCCCTCTCTTCATCTTTCTCTGCATCAGATTTCTCCCTCTGTCTGCGTGTCATTCTTTATCTCCGCTCTGTGTGGGGGGTTTCAGTCTGTCAGACGACGACAGAAATCTTCACTTTTTTTTCACCGTCATGTCATCCACAAGCTCCTCAGTAGTTCATTGTAGCTTCTGCTTGTGACGTTTGAGGGGCTTTTATATCCCCCTAAACTGACATTGCTGTAGGTTTGGTACCACCCACAAGACAGACAAGATGTGTTCACTGTGTGTTCAGAGGATTGTACTGCATATCTGGATCCTTATTTGTAAGAGTGCAACTTCTATTTACTGCCTCTCATCATGGGTGTAGTACAGGGGGGGGAGGCGGACTGACTACCCATGGCCCCAATGTAGAGAAGAGCTCCCTTTGGGCCTTAAGAGAAAAAAATGACCATTATATTTATTTAAGTCATAATTACCACAGTAAAGGGATATTTGTCGAATAAATGAACATGATTCTTCACTTTAAACTTTCAAAATCCTACATTAAAAAAAAAAAATGTAGATGCTTAAAAAGCAATCCAATGCCCCAAAAGGTGCCAGATTTTAGCTTTATTTTCTTTATCATGTGTGACAGTAGAGATGCAGGCAGGTAACAGGGGTAGACATTGAGGGGGGATTTCATGCTAATAACATCTCAAGCTCAATATAAGTTAGGGAACTATTACCACTGCAGCGACCTCACTCTCTCACTCTGGTCTCCTCCTCCCTCCAGCCCGGAGTCATAGATAAGTTTGCCGGGGACACCAGAGCCATCATCAGTAAAGTGGCTCTCGAAGCAGAGAACAAGGGCCTGTTTGAGGAGGCGGTCAAACTGTACGAGCTGGCCAAGGTGAGCAGGCCGTCCTCTTGTAATCTCTTGATTCCATTTTGAGCACAGAATTTCTACATAAATCATTGTCCTTTCAGTCCCACCTCACCACCTCTCTGCATCTCTCTCCGTTATCTTCTTGTGTAGAATCCAGATAAGGTGCTGGAGCTGATGAACAAGCTGTTGAGCCCGGTCATCGCTCAGGTCAGCGCTCCTCAGTCCAACAAGGAGAGGCTAAAAAACACTGCAGTGGCTATTGCTGAGAGGTGAGAGAGATGTTCTGAGAAATCACTGCTACCAAAAAACAACTTTGCATGATTCATTGAAAAAACTGGGTGATATTGTCTTTGCTTCACCAGGTATCGCTCTCATGCTGTATCAGGAGAAAAGTCAGTCGACAGCACTTTCTACCTGCTGTTAGACCTGACGACGTTCTTTGATGAGTACCATGCAGGTCACGTCGACAGAGCCTATGACGTGAGTCTGATCACGCAGGCGGAGGAGTGATATGTAACACTATCTCACTTCTGTACATTGTACTGCGGTTATCACACCACGCTCACGTTGTTCCCCTCTGTTTGTCGATCAGGTGATGGAGCGTTTGAAGCTTCTTCCTCTCAGTCAGGACAGCGTCGAGGAGAGAGTCGCTGCTTTCAGGAACTTCAGTGACGAGGTGAGATCAAAATCTGAGCGCTCGATAAAAGGAACTTATAGACTATCTCACGAGTCGGGGTGTTGTTTCTTTCACTCTTCCTCACAAGTGTCCTCTTGTGTCAACAGGTACGACACAACCTGTCCGAGGTTCTCCTGGCCACCATGAACATCCTGTTCACTCAGCACAAGCGGCTGAAGGGGACGCCTGCAGGGACGCCGGGGCGACCACAGAGGACCATCGAAGACAGAGACATGGTGAGGAGACAAAATAAAGAGACACTCTGATATATTTAAATGAAGAATGTGCCACATTTTACACATAAATACAGCAGAAATCAAGTATATCCTCAGTAAATGTCTCTCTGAGTCATGACCTTCAACAATGAGTGAGAAGCATGTGTCCCGCTGGCTGTGATGTTGAGCTGGAGCTGTGAAAAGGGACGGCCGACTCCTCTCCTTGCTCATAAAAGCTGCTTTAGTCAAGGACTAGAGAAAAGAAGAACTTACTCACTGATTATTTGAATGTAACGTTAGTGTTTTTAGATCACGGTCATTCTGTGTCAATTTACA
Source organism: Labrus bergylta (assembly GCF_963930695.1). Lineage (NCBI taxonomy): Eukaryota > Metazoa > Chordata > Actinopteri > Labriformes > Labridae > Labrus > Labrus bergylta. Next base: position 3,267,805 of record NC_089201.1, on the reverse strand, counting down.
CGCGATGTGAAGCTAAGTGTGCTAACATTAGCCTGCTAACTCTGCGATTTTTGGGGCTTTTATGCATTTACTGTAGAGAAGACGGTAAGTAGTCTAGGTAACGGGGATGAGAGAGAGGGGAATGACATGCAGTAAAGTTCCTGTTCTCGACTGTATTTTGAGGACAGATGATAGAGACGGAAACAGGACATTTTCTAGAAAGTGCAGGAGTGCTTGTGTGGAAAAGGCTTATGAGTAGGTTCATTACAGACAACAGTCCAGTAGTCTGATATCGGCTGGTATTATTTCAAAATAAGATTCATGTCAGATAAAAACACACCGGCCTTTGTTTCTATGCACACACAGAAATGTACAGGCTTGTTGATTATTCCAGCATAAACAAAACCTGAAACTTCAGAGAGAGAAGTCTGTCGCCGTATGTTAACGCTCTCCACGCCTTCTTCTTCTTCTTCTTCTTCTCTGAACAGCAACTCCGCAATCAGGCCAGAGCCCTCATCACCTTCGCTGGTATGATTCCTTACAACATGGCCGGAGACACCAACGCAAGACTGGTGCAGATGGAATTACTGATGAACTGAGACCACACACGCACACGCACACGCACACGCACACGCACGCACACGCACACACACACGCACGCACACATGCAGCCAGATTGCATCCTTGTGAGTTCCCTCCTTGACAGCCAGAAACTTCCTGGCTTTTGAAGAAACGTGTCACATTCACGCACACACACACATTTCTACATTTTTGTTTTGTATAGAAAATTACATTCATCAACAGAAACATCCTTTCTTCAACCCCCTGAGTTCACATTAAATATCCGTCAGTTTGTTTTGTTGTATCGTTTTTCCATTTTGTTGTTTCATATTTGTATCTTTGATGATTTGGAATAAAACTTAAGTTTTCATTTCAGTTGTCTTTTTTTAATTTAATTCACTTCATTTCCATTACATCCACTCCTTAATTTTAATAGATTTTATTTTTAAATAATCCCCCACACATTAAATGATGCTTGTGGAGAGCAGCTAGTCCAGCGTATGCTGTTCATTCAACTCTGTGAGCTTTTATTTTGAAGGCTCAGTTCAAAGACTTATCTGCAGGTTAAATTTCATTTTTACGTTTTTAAGGCTTGTTTTCTCAGTCCAGAATGTTGCAGTGATGGATTTATTTCACACTTTGTACTCATTAATTCATCTCGTGTCTGTCCTTTTCCTACATTGCAACAAATCCCCCAAAAACTGTATCTTTTACAAGTTCTGTTTCTTGTTTAGAGCATTCAGTTTATTCAAAGAAACGTAATTTAAAACATCCACTATGAGGCTTAACTCGACCTCTAATTTGGACCGTTAGTATTTACATTTTCCATCAAAGCCTCAGCCTTCTCCCTCAGTCCAGGTTGTAGCAGTAATGGATTAATTTCCCCCTTTGAACTCATTAACTGGATGGAGATTTGGCTCTACACTTGCTCCTGCTGTAGAGAAGTGAATGTCCTGAGACTGAACAGAACAAGGTGTTCAGTTTTCACCTTTCAGTCTGTACTCACTTTTATTTTCACAGATAAATGATATTCAACAAACCGTGTTAGAAGTTTTCTGTAATATTGATTAAAATATAGCATGTTTCAGTAAATTGAATTCCCCCCTGTAAGGACATTTCTCTTGTCTGAGGGTCAATATAGTGTACTTAGCAAATTCGTTTATCGTCCAAGATATTCTGTACTCATCTATAGACGGAGAGAAGTACTGTTTGTCAGATTCAGATCCTTAACTTCCCTCTGGCCTGGTGTAATGTGAGCGAGTTATGGTCTTAAAGTCAGTGCTCCTGAGTGCTGCAGGAAGCAGCCATGTTGTCTCTGCAGGCTGTAGATCAGTATCAGTGACATCTTTAGTCCCCAGCAGATGGTTTGTTGGCTTTAACTCAACTACAAGACTTGAGGGATATTTGGAGTAACAAAGGGGGCGGATATCAAATTCCATTCCAAGCGTGCTGTGAGGAACTTTGTGTTGATTTTGGCGCCCCCTGTGGACAAAGTGGTACCTCTTATTTCTGCGGACTTGTCCTGTATATGTGTCACTGTGGGTAGTGATTTCTTTTTTTTTTCATCCATTGGAAGAAAATGGATGGATTGTGATATTATCCTACTTTCTTTTTAGCAGTCACATGTATCATTCATGGTCAATATTTGATGGGGAAAATGTAAAAAGAGGCCGTTTCTGTTGCGTGCTGCTAATGATGTAGCCCGACACTGACCCTGTAGCGGCGGCAATATGCACTAACAATCACAGTCAGTCCTGTCGCTGATGGTATGGTTTGCTTCTGTATGTCATAAAGAGACATAAATGTTATTTTCTCTTTTTCATAACAACTTCAAACTTCCTCATACTGGCTTTAATCAAACATTTGACTGTGAGGAAATCAGCCTGTTTTCTTGCATTAGTGCATATTTCCACAGTTCTGACTCTCAATTTACCCATTGACAATAGTTCAATAGTTATGCCCACTATTACTTGATATTCATTTTATAGCATTTTGGGGTATTTCAACGTGACTTTTAACTTGAATCAAGTCTCCAAAATTGTAATATTATCTGCTTGAAATGTTATTTTTAAGTGTTTCTTTTCAAATGCTTTCACCACCATTACTTTGTAACCAGCCGGAGCTCGTCAAGTGACCATTCAAAACACGATAGTAACCCTTACAACCCCCTTTAGAAAGAGAGTGCACAGCTCGTGCACATTTTGGGGGTAAAAATCTCCCTTCATGCCTCGTGTTAGATTTGTGGCCCACTCTCTCTGTCCTTCAGTCTGGCCTGAGAGAACACAGATGGAGGCTCATTCTGTCTTGGCTGCTCCACATTTCTGCTCAGAGATGTTTGAGTTCATGTACGGACGCAGACAGAGACGAGCCAAGCACTTTAAGCTCCACGCTGCTGCACTAAAACCAGAGCCATGAGCACAGAAATACCAACACTAAAAAGCTGTGCCGTGCAATGTGCTGGAATATTTAGGTGTTGTTTTTCTATTTTTTTTTAACATCTCTGCATGGTTTATGTGTGTGTCTCTCAACATCCAGCAGCAGAAGAAGAGCTGCCTTCCTCTCAGGTGTGTGTGCTGCAGCTGGTGTTGTGAATCAGGCCGATGACACACACCTCCAATAAGCCGGCTATTTCACAACACCAGGGTGGCACCGCACCGCTGACGACGAGAAGAAGAGTCGAGACATGAGGATGCAGGAGCTGCAAGGAGAAACGTGTTTTATATTTGCACGATCAGAATGAAACAGAAAGTGATATTTGTTTCTTACCTATTTTGCTACACAGGTTAAAATGTCTCAACTTTGGTCAGCTGCACTCTTTGTAATGACTTTTTTTGCTTTTCAACACATTCATAACATCATTTCTTTTTCCTCTACTTAATGACATGGACTCACATTTATATTTATTTCAAATCTGAGAACTACATATTCATACTTAAGTAAATCATGTGAAAGATAAACATTCCTGTTACACATGATGAAACACTCAGACACTTTTTAAACAGTAAAATATTTCATACCCCTCTGGTGTGTTAATAAAAAATTAAACCAATATTTTCTCTGTGTGTTTGTTCTGCTGTTGTTTGGCTTCAAATTGTGTGTGAACTTTAGGAGCTTGTTTTTCATTTCAAAGAGGAAAAAATAGACAAAGACAGAAATTGAACTTTATAATCGGTTGTACTTAATGGACTAAATAATAGAGCATGGCCAGTAAGTTAGAGTGGTTTAAAAATCAGTCAGAAATGTATTTCAAATCTTAAGTGTGTTCAGTGAAACACCTGCTTTAAATGCCACAGCATGTGTCTATACTTACGGGCTTCATCAGAGATCAGAAGGGTAACAAGAAGGCGGTTTATCAGAAAAGGAGGGTACGGGTACGAAAGTGACTTGAAGACTAAGAGGAAGAGACTGCACTTCAGAGTCCATCTTTTGAAAACCACCTCATCCCTTCCTCACCAAAAAATGGATCCTGGCTGTGATCTGTCCCTTCACAAACAGATGGTCTGCACTAAATGTCTGAGAAAAGCGAGTCTGGCCTCTGGGTGTGATGAGTTGGCACCGCAGGAAATACAGTGACCCACTTATGGCTCTCCCTAAAGACACTTGGGTCCCATTATGGACCCTTCATGGCCGAGCCCCCCACTGCTTTGACCTGCTGTCTTGCTCCGTCTTAATGTGTGTCATAGTCCTTTACAAAAAAAAGGGACATTTTTATATTTCTGAAATGTTTTGAACAATCTGTAATTTGTACTAAAATGGATAAAACGATCATTTCTGTTTGTTATTTCACATTCTACCTACCTCAGGTAATGGGGTAAACTTTCTAAAGCACTGAACCACTGAATGAACACCTTTATTCATCGTTATCCTTTAAATGAACTTTGTACATCTACAAATTACACAACTTTACTCATTTCTTAAGGTTTTTATACACAGCAAAACGAAAAGAGTTACATTTTTGGTGTTGGTGAAATTTCAGCAAGTGCAGAGTTAATTCTACTCTGGATGGAGTCAAATCCCTGAAACTTCACTCTCAGTTGAAAAAAGTTAGAGTCAAAATCGAGTGTAAAAACGAAGTGTCAAATAATCAAATCTGTAAGTGTCACTGCAAAAATGTTTAACTCTTTAACTTTTCACTCTGAACTCTGAACCTGGATGTGACCCGTGAAGTGTTATTTATCCCTCCCCGCCCCCATAATGGAACACACACCGACAGAAGTCATGCAGACTGCAGACTGTGATGACTTGTGGATTCAGCCTGATGTTGGCCGGTAAGAAAATAAAGTTTTTTCAGTAAACATTGTGTTTTCATGTATTGATACTACTCTTCTTGTGTTTGGTCTTTTTCAAATATTAGCCACTGTAGCACTGTTAGCTGATTTTATGCTGCAATATCTAGCTAGCCATCTTATCCTCCTCCTAAGTAGCTCACTTACTCAATGATTTCATCTTGCTTCATCTTAGATTTGGTGGCAAAGACCATAGCGATGATAAATGTTTCAGAGGTGGTGTCCCAATGAACTGTTTATTAAGCTAAGTATGCTAAGTTTGCTGTGTGAGTGTTGGTATGATATCTCCTGTTAGTAAGACTAAAACTAGCATTATTTTTGTGAAACAGCAGAAACTCAGACCTCTGAGAGTTAATTTGAGTATGCTGATTTTGCTGTGTATGGTAAAGAATATATTTAAATATTTAACTAGGCTTTCAATTTGTATTTCTGCATATTAAAAAGTAAAAAAAAAAAAAGAGCCATGCAATTCTGGTTAGTTCAGCAACAAACTTGTACTCATGTTTAATTTTGTGTGTGTGTCATATCTTGGACTATATTGTAGGACTACATGTCCCTTTGAAATAAACCATAAATAAATCATTTTAAGAAAGCTTTGAAATGTTAGGCCTAACCACAAGGGAAAGCAACACATCCTTTGGCTTTCATTCAAACTAAAAGAAGACTACTGTGATTACTTTTAGCCAGCAAGAGATTCTACTTATTTGGATGGGCTGACATTGTTTAAATCCACCAATTAATACAATAAAACAGATTTCATAGTGACAGGTGTTCATGATTGGAGAGCAGCAGGTGTTGAAATCGAGGACGACGGAGGAGAACATCCCATTTGATTGACCAAATCGCGTTAAAACCAAACACAACGTTTATACAAACACACAAATTACAAGATACAACACAGAAATGTTCCAGTTCGGTTTGAAGGTGGGTTAAACATCTTTAATAAAAGCCTAATGTGTGTTCAGGGAGGTCTCCACCTGTCTCATTTGAAATGTTGATCCTTTAAAAAGCAGATAATCGCGGTCCTCGTGCTTCTCCTGGGCCTCACGCGCCACCATGTTGAAGGTAAACACATGTTTGAACATTTCACATGTTTTGAATATTATTACAGTTGTCCTGATATCATTGTTTTTTTTGTCTGTGCTGTTCAGGACTCTGCAGTATGGAGCATTGCACTGACCACACTAGATGTGTTTTGTCTAAAGATCAAAGAAGCTGCAAATGTACCGACGGATACTACGCAGACCAATGTGACAAAGGTAGCTACACTTTATATCTATTAAATAATAAATAAAGCCCGTCTGTCTATTATTAACACTGACATTTAATCATTTGGGCTAACTCAAAGTAATTTAGCGACTCTGCGTTCACGTCTTCACACAATAATCGGAAAAACGAACTTCCATCTTGTAAAATTAAAGTGAAAGCTCCTTTTGAAAGATAAAAAAAAAATGGTACCCAACTAGAAGAGTTCACATCATATCACGCAAAACAATGTCGATCTTAAGTTATATTAACCTGAAGGCCCAAAACGTTGTTGCTGTACGTATTAAACTACAAACCAATTTCGGGATTATTTATAGGCTAGGTTAATCGTCATCTGTTATCAAAGATGAGTGACTTTAATTAGTTCTTCTAAACAAGTAAATGTAAGGTAGTTTATTTTGAGCGTCGAAGTTGATGCCATGTATGACCTCAGGATCTTAGTATCACTAAAAGGAGGAAAGACATCCCAGTTTATGAGATAATCCGAGGAGCACGTGAATGCAGCATGAATCCACAACATTTTGGTTGCTTTCAATCTCCCTCATGAAACGAAATCCTACATTTATTACAACTCAAATAGTTTTCTTTGACCTTTCCTTCCTTTGAAAATGCCACATCTTATATCCCCCCTTAGTGTAACTAAGGTTTTTGGTTGTACCTTTGGCTTCATTTTGAGTCATTCAGTCTGACTTCTAATTTTAAGACCAATACTTAATTTATCTTTAAAAAAGCTTGTAAATCCTACTTTAACTTGCATGCAAATTAATGTTTGTTTACGTTTCTGATTTGTTTATATTTAGTTTTACAGTACCAGTGCTATTGTTCTAAAAATAAAGCATTAATCTGCTGCAGGCTACAAACTGACCTTTAGTGTTTTTGGTTGTTTTTGTTTTGCAGATGCAGACATCAAAGTCACGTGTGGCAAAGACCACATCACCATCAGAGCTTTGGAAGACTTCTTCAAGTATCACAATGTGCCGCTGGAGTCCCTGCACCTGCCAAACCAATCTTGCCGCGCTGAGAAGGTGGTCATCGACAGTGAGGCGTACTTCATGTCCAGGATATCTAAACATAATTATGCAGCATGTGGAGGGAAACCTTTGGAGGTACGCTGGATTATTTCCAAACCTGTCAACGTAGAGAAACACAACAGCTGTGTGTGGTCTTTATGTTCTTGTTTTTTCTTTCACAGAAAAACTTGACGCACATCCTGTACTCCCTGTGTCTCCTGTCAGACCCTCAGGTTAATGGAAACATCACCAGAGATCCCGTCATTAAGATGGACTACACCTGCGTCTATCCGTACACCAGAACAGTGAGCCTGCCTTTCCCTCTCGTCCCGTTCTCAAGGTAAATTAAACTCTAGAAAGTCATTTTAGAATCCAGTTCCAGTGCATTGATGCTTTTTCTTGCCCTCTTCTGTAAGTGAGACGGTGATGCGTGTGGATGACCTTGACGCCACCGTACAGCTGATTTTGTACACGGACAGCTCCTATTCTAAGGCCTACAGCAGTGCTCCCACTATTGAACTCAGGGACAAGGTACATCAGAATTTATCGACCCATTTTTAATCAAATATCAATCAGACCTGTGCAAAGCTTCTTCTTTTTTTTTTTTGACTCATGACAGTTGAGGTTTTAAAAGATGTCGTGTGCAGGTCTATGTGGAGTTGACGGTCACAGAGCCTGCAGATTTCTTCCTGCTGCTGGTGCACGAGTGTTGGGCCACACAGTTTCCACAGCCGAACACCACCAAGGGACAGTTTCACAATCTGCTGCAGAACGGGTCAGAACATCTCTAAATATCCACAGTTCACGTCAGCTTGGTGCTTTGTACTATGACAGTGAACCTGCAATGTCTATAAAGTATTAATAAGTATTCCATTTATTATTTTTATACTAAGAACTTGAAGGCAGGGTTGGTCATTTAAAAAAAAAAAAAAAAAAAAAAAAAAAAAAAAAAAAAAAAAAAAAACAGCATTAATTTTTGAAAGTAGCATCCTCTCAGTGCTCCGTCTACACCCACCCCCTCCCCTCTGTGCTCCCTCTAAAGCCACACCCCTCACTTACATGAACGAGCGGCGTTGCTCCAGAAGCAGACCTCAGCTCATGCTTTGCATTTTGTAGAAACGTCGTCTCATGTCTCATTCAGCGGTAAGTAAACTCACAGTATAAACTCCGTCATCTGTGACGCGCTTTGAGTGAGCTAGTGCACACGAGGTAGAAAGCGAGCAGGGAGACCGGGAGGCGTCTGATTGGTTCATCAGATTGGTACCTCGTGGCAGACATGGGTCAAAGTTTTTATATTCTTTCAACTGCAACAGATGACGGATTTTCTTTGTTCCTTTATCAGAGCACAAGTTATTAATTTCTGTCAGGACCTAAAGACAATTTACACCAAAATCTTAAAAAGAGGATCTAGAGAAAATTACCAATCCTGCCTTTCAAAGTATGATTAGTTTGTATTTTTTTTCCAGTCCTTTGCACAGAACATATTTTCAAATGTAAAAAATGTTTTGCATGAGTGTTTGGTGTGATGTTTGTTATTTAATTACAGACATCTGTTTTCATCATTTCTTTATTTACCCTCCTGTCCTTGATGGAGCAGGAGCTCGAACACAAATCTGCTTTGAGAAAATCAAACCACGAGTTCTGGCTGCAAACATCCTAACGTTAGCTTGTTGGATCATAATGGTAGACCAACATTGCTGATACTGGTCCACTATCATAGCTCTCTTGGTTTAACAAAGCTCAGTTGTGATACTGGTACAGTCAGGATCTAACTGGTAGAGCTGGATTATAATTGAAGGTTATTTATTTTTAAACAGTTGGGCAGTCGGGACTCAAAGGGCCTGTGTCCCCCTGGACCTCGGACAGAAGAGGGCTGGCTGTGCGCTCGGGAATGCTCTGATGAAGAGCTTGTGTGATGAGAATAAAAGCTCTGCATATGCATCTTGTCTCTATGACAACGGTCTCCTGACAGCAGCCGCTGTATGACCTACACTGCTCCGTTGGTTTTTATTGTATTTTTTATAATTGAGGTCTTTTTGCATCTTTGCTATGAACATCAAACGGAAGATGATTGCCCTCCTACTCTCTCTGGATGATGAGCTTAATAACAATAATAGTAATGATGGCTCCGATCGGACACAGAGCGAGGAGGATGTGATCTACTATATGACTGGCTACTTTTAAACAGCACCAACAGTGACATCCAACAGCGCCCTCCCTTAATTTTCCCCCAGAAGCGCTCGTAGTAGCCGCACAGAAAAGGTGCAGCACTCAGAAAAAGGACCCTGGGTGCTGCACCTTTTCTCTGGGACGCCGCCTTCTCCTGCAAACGCTCTCTTCTCTTTGCAAACAGTTGAAAAGAGAAGCTGGCCAGGTGGACACAAGGCCTAATGTGTTAAAATTGAGTCTCACCTATGCAGTGCTTTTGAATGGCATCAAATCGAAACAGAATTATTTATTATATATCTTTCACATCTGTTGGCTTAGAAGATGGTGTTTATTTTCTACATTTTCAAAAAGGTGTTAAAAGTCTTCAATTCAAAGTTGAGAGCTCTTTGTATGAACTGATCTTCTTCTCTTCACCTCCATGTGTCCACCCAGGTGTGTGAAGGACCAGACTGTTTCTTTTCTTAACGTGGCCGAGGCACAGTCGGGTCGTAATGGAGGAAGTTCAACCATTCGCTACAGCTTTGACATGTTTCGCTTCACAACAGAGCCTCATGAGCTCTACCTGCACTGCACCGTTCAGCTGTGTGAGCCTGTCGACCATCAGTCCTGCACACCTGTGAGTTTACACTTACAGTCTACTATCATGATACTTGAAAATCCTTTATACAATAATGGTGCATGTCCATTTTTAAGCAGGTATGTAAAACTTTAGGGCACAAAACAAACCAAACATGATATGAATATTGAGGATTGATGGGTGCCCTTTGCACAGTCGTGCTACTCATCCGGGGTTCATCTAGAGCAGGAACGAACAGCTCTCAAGATCAGAGTATTCAAGTGTGCACCAGGATTTATCAGTGACTTTTGAAGTTGAATGTATATAAAACATCGGAGTGAACAATGTGTTTAGCGTAGTGTCTTTCTCGGGTTCGCTCTCTCTTGATGAGCGTCAGGTGTGGATTTAAAATATTTCCGTGTCACCAGGTGGTGGTAATTACAGGTCAATACGCAAAAGATCAACTTGCATATTATTTACTATATCATATGAAACTAAAACTCAAAATGACAACTGAAGTGTACGCTGTACATTAGGACCCGACCGATATGGAAATTCAATATTGGGGAGAAAAACAAATCTGATACCGATATATCAGTCTTTATCTTTCTAAGATCTTTTTCAATCTTCAGAGATATAGATAAACACATAATTGATTTGTTGATCAGTTATCAAACACTTGTGGAAAAGATATATAATGAACACCAGATGTCTCTTGACACTCTGGAGAGTGATGATGCTTGTTGTAATCCATATAGCGCCCTCTGCTGGTAACAGTCAAATCTTGTAATATCAGTGCTATCTGTGATAAATTAGCTGATACAGATAGTCACTGAATATGCTTACACCGGCTGATATTATCGGCTGGCCAATTAGTTGTTCGGGCTCTTATATACATCAATGATTAACTTTAACATTACTTAAAAATGTAGGCGATACATTATTATCAAAATACTAACAGTGTCAATATATCAAATGATCAATTTCATTGTAACAGTCTGAAAAAGTGAATCTGATCATCCTGGTGTGTGCTGGATTACTGTGATATTGAATTGAATTGGTTCTGATTGTGTAAAAGAAAATCATATTCTCCAACACCCCCAGAAAACAAGAATAAAAAGAATAGATGGGGACAATTATTTTTAATTTAAAATACTATATGTGGTTTAGCATAATAATGAGTAGCATGTCTTTGCCTCAGTGGGTGCTGTAAGAGTGTGTTTGATTTTTCAAAGAACAGCTGAGCAGATTCATCTTCTTGCCAACATGGTGAAACGGCTGATCAAATACTCTCTCTCATTTTCTCTCAGAAGTCAAATAAATCAGTTCTTTATGAGCTAATTAAATCTAATAATGCAGTTTTTATTTGGTAAACTTTCAGCAGGATGACAGATGGGGTCAAATATAATCATTGTTTTCACCCTCTATATGTCCCTCTCTCTCCACTCCACTTCATGTCCTAATCACATGGTCAATGTGTGTTCAGACCACATGTGTTCAAATGATCATTCAAATGTGTGCTAGGACCGCAAATGTTTTCTGTACAACAACGTTGACATGCAGCTCTGGAAACAAACAAGAACACAGCAGAAAAAGGTTTATCTCTGGTTTCATTTTTGTGTTCATGTTTGAGTAAAGCGGCAACCTCCTCCGGTCTTGAAAAATTAAGCGAATGCGGAAGTGTAAAATCCTGCAGTTCCTCTAGTGTCCACTTGAGGTTGACTCTAGGAGACCAGAAAGGCAAATACACATGACTGGCAAAATAAATATTTTTACAGCATAAATGAACATGTTTACAGCCTGGTACAAGAAACTAAATATGTCTGATTAGTTATTGTCATCACAGGCACACACTTTATGGAGTGATTTTTTTTTTTTTTTTTTTTTTTTTTTTTTATGTCCTTGATTTGATTTTATGAACGATACATGTTATCAATAGAAAAGCACGTAGCTGACATCATTGACAGGTGGGTGGGCTATAACAGTTCATCAAGAGGCTGATGTCACGGAGGCTTTGTCCATAAATATTTACAGACTATGGTTTGAGTAAAATGAACATTTTTTTCCAAAGAATATTTTTAATATTAGTTAGTCTTTTTATTTGAATAAAATGACCATCAGTTAAGATTACAAAAAGATGAAATGTTTGTCAAACTGTAAATAATACAGTTCATATTAGTGTTGAACCAACAGAACACTAATGTTTTAACTTGAGAAGTTCAGAAATTAATATTTGGTGAAATAACACAGATTTTAATTAAAGCTTTCTTTCTCTCAGCTGGTATTTTCACTTTGGTTTTTGGTGATGTTATGTCACTCTTGATAAATTTCAAGCAGGTACACCTTTTTTTTATTTATTTATTTTTTTTATAGATCTTTTTTTCAAGTGATCACCTAATCAGTAGGCTACCTTAAGCAGAATGAGGTGTACCTGTGATGACATTCAACAGACCCTGGAAGAAAATAACTTCCAAGCATGTAGAGGTGCAGGTTTAAGGGACATTTGGAGTCGTCTCTTTGTTGTTTGTCCCGAGCTGTAAGTATCACTTAGACTGACAAAATACCCAAAGTTACCCCAAAACAAGGTGTGCTGTGTTTGCACATTTAAAAAAAAAAAAAAAAGTAATTTGCAATCAAGTGCTATACAAGCTCAAGTCCATTTAACAATTAACTTTTTTTTTTTTTTTTGCTGTAATCTGAGATATATTAACATAAAGTATTAATTTGTCTTACTTTAACTGCTTCACGTCGTGGTATCTCCGCTCTCTTTTATTCCTCAGAGCTGTAGTTCGATCAGTAAGAGAGAAGCTATGAGAGCAGGCCCGAGCCAAGGCCTCCTGTCGTATGGACCCATCAAGATCGAAATGCCAGACAGAACTCCATCCGGTAAGCTGTTTCATATTATTTCTGAAAAGCTTTTTCTGAAAACGCAACATTTGGAAAACTGTTTATGTGTAGATGGGGAAAACCAAGTGTTGGGCTTGTAACGTCAAACTGTGTGCTGGTTTCTCCTCCGTTTGAAGTCATTATGCGACGTTGTCTCGTTTGTTTACATGAGATTAGTGTGATAAACGTAACCAAACTAGTGCTCGCTTAAACGTTGCAAACTGGACTTTTTAAAATCTTGAACATACAGAGTTGCTCTCCCACTATGTTGACGAGCAGACAACATAGTGGGCAGCTTCGTAAATGAAATGGTCATTGACATGTGAAAATGTTTCTCATTCCTCTGCAAAGACATCGTTATTGACTTGCCGTGCTTATGACAGCTGTAACAGTGTTCAGAAGAGTTTTGTGTTTTCATGTGGATGAAGATCTGTGCGTGTGGACAGGATTATTTTTTTAAACGAAGGAGGAAAACTGTAGTCTTGTCTACATGTGGACTCGGCTTCAGTCTCCTATACCTTTGCTTTATGTCAGTGTCATGACCTCAGTTTTCCACCTAATGATGAATCCATCATATTGCAATCATGAACTGTCACTTTAATATCGATCTTGAGTTTCAGATACAGGAGCCCACAGAAACTGAGTCATGATTTGGTGTGTGTAAATCTAGTACAAATATGTCTATACTTAAAGCAGATTAAAAAGTTTTATTTCATAACAAAAAGTAGTCTTTCACTTTTTGTTCCCGCAGGAAATTAAAACTAATATCAGCGACGTTTGTTGGTGTTTAAAGTCGACGTGAAGGGCTGCTGAAGTTTTTATAAGGCTCACAATGTTGCTGTGTTTAGATATGCTCTGGTAGAGGTATAACAAGAACAACTTTAAGGCACTAAATCAGACTCTGACTTTCAGACGTGCTGATGACGGTGGTGCTGCCTGTAGCGGGCGTCTGGACGGTCGGCTTCTTCCTCATCATTGTCATCACTGTGGCCAAAGCAGGAAAGAGGAGGATCACACACGGAGAGGACGACTGACAAAAAAGCCGCTGCTGCTGCTGCAGCGGAAATTAAACTTTTAAGTGTGTCTGTATCGAGTTTTGTTTCTATCTTCATATATGATTTAAACAACAGGGCTATGTTACAGCAGGGGCTGTGTGGTAAGTGTTCAAATAGGACATACAATCACTGTTTATGTTTAGGTTTTGAGGAAACTGACAATATTATCCAATCCAAAAATGCAGAAACCTGATTTTAAACTAACGCTTTGAATCTGTGGTTCTCAACTGGTCCGTCTTCAGAACAGACCACCGACTCTTAAGAGAAATCAAGACTAAAATCTCTGATATTTTTCAACCAATGAGATTTAATGTTTCAAAAGTGCTTCATAGACTTTTTGACTTTTTTATTTTAATTTCTAGGCATACATTTACCACCGACTGAAAACCGCTCCCACTTCGGGTCCCGACCCACCAGTTGAGAACCACTGCTCTAAATGATGTTTGATCTGCTGAGGTTTGAATCTGTGCATTTTTATTTTCCTTTAGTATTTAGAGAACACCATAAGCTCCTAACCCAAAAATCAGGCTTATGGTTCGTTACATATTTGATACACGTTTCAAAAAGTAAAAAGTTGGGACAGTGGCAATATGACTGGAAATCTTTGAAATGTGAAAAGGAAACACCTGGTTGAACATCTCACAACTGGTTAGGTTGCCTGAATGAAATGTGATCAGAAAATATTTCAGTATCTGTCTTATAGTGACAGATGGATAATGGTAATGCTGAGGTTATTTAACTGATCCATAAATTCATTGATTCACCTGCGCTTTCCCGACAATATCTAATAATTAAACACATCAAATTAAATTCCTTCCTACATGAAAATGAAAATAATTTGTCTGCCTGTAGTATTTTCGTCTGACCAGCAGATGGCGCCCTGAGCACAGCGTCCTCTGTGTCTGCTCTCCGGTCTGATGGGGGTCTAGTCTAATGAAAGGAGAGCTTAAGCTTTTGTTCTCCACATGCAGTCAGCAGAAATCTTTTATCAGATCCCCACCTGTGTGCTGGTGGTGGTCCCGCGAATATTTGCAGAGTCTCCGTACCGGGTTTAAGTCGAAGGGGAGGTCTTTATTATTTTTTTTCCGACAGCAGAAACCTAAAAGAGTGTGTTGTTTTTTTTCGTGCTGAAGTTCAGAAACTGCGTAACTAAAGAGGGACTTCGTATGTGCTGATCGATCCGTGTCGTACACTCTTTGTTGTTAGAAAGTGAAGGGGGATTTGTTGCGGGACTTGTTGCTTTCTGATCAGACATTGCGGACGACGGAAAGGGGGAAGGTCCAGTTGGTTCGCCCGCTGGGCCCCGCAGTCTGCTGTGCATGAAGGACGCAGCTTCATGAACACTTGGATGAGCCATGAGGTGCAACTACGAATGGATTAGTATCTTGATTTGTGTTTCTAACTGATGATTTATTGTTGTTGCGTTAAGTACAGGAGTTTTCTGAATACAAAGATCCTAAAATTAGAAGATAGTTTCGGATTTTTAAAAGAAATGTAAGCAGGTGAGGAGAGTTTAATCTGTGCAGATCGGTGTGTCTTGGATTCCTGCCTACCTGAGGAACTTTTTGCCGGTTTTCTTCATCACTCCGCAAGTCAGAGGTCTCATCTGAAACCCACAGGCAGCACATGAGGATGAGGATGTCATCCAAACAAACCTGGGCCCTGATCATCCTCACTTTATCCTCCTTATTCTCCCTGATCCTGTGCAGCACAACAGCTGACGTCCCGGAGGAGGAAGGCTTCAGTGGTGAGGTACAGTCACATCTGTTTGGGAAAAGTCTTCCACGTATTGATATTGGTAATACAATATTTGTGAATCCATGTTTTGGAGAGGAATAGCTCTCTAAGCAGGTTTTAAGGTTGCATTTGTTTTTGCAATATCAGCAAAGCATCCAGTGACCTCTTGACCTTTTCTTTCCACATAACACAGCATGTGGTGCACATATGATATCTGTGTGTCTAAACATGATATTGGTTGTTGACTTTTGTGTCTATCCTGAAATAATGATCATTATGGATTTAACTGTAGTTGTTTTCAGGAATAGTCTACATACTTATCCCCTTAAAAATAGAATAAAGACGATTGTCTGTCGTGAAAGAGAGAGATATTTACAACCAGCAAATGTTCGACAAGTCTGCATGTAAAATGACTGAAACGCTTAAAGCTCCTGTAAGGTTATGAGATGGACTGAAATGATTATTAATGCTTCTTGATGACCTGTCAAAAGCAAACTAGTACATCAGCAACAAGACTTTACTTGGATTTAGTTAATTGCAGTCTCTGAAACGGCTGCCTCGAGGTAAAGGTGTCACTCCTTCACAGGAAGTGATGAACAGCACTGCAGGAACGGTCTTTGTTTACATTTACAAACCTAAGATTAGGAGAGTTTGAATGAAACATTTAACTTTTAAAAGAAAGCAGGTTGAGATTGTTTATTTAGGAAACACTACTTGCCCTCGTAGCTATAGGACAAAATCAGCAAAGACATGCGACGTATGGATTTGTCCACAGGAGGCGCCAAAGTCGACTAAACTAAGAGTTCCTCACAGGAGCTTTAAAGTCCCCATGAAATGAAAAAAAAAAATTTCCGATTTGAATCCATTGTCCATGTGTTAAATGTTCATTTATCTTCCATCACCTGCCAAATCCATTTCAATAAAGCATTATCTGAATATTTATATATTATATTATGTCAAAAAAACTTTTTTAATCTTTTATCTTCTTGCAAAATGAATCAAATGTCTGATGACTCAAAGGGCGCTTTCTAATTTTCGACCAATTAAAAAGCTCTGTTGAAGCTAACGATCAAATAAAATTCATCTTAACATTATGTCCCGCCTTCCATCTTGTGAATAGTTCTATCTGTATTCTATCTGTTTCATGAGGACTTTAATTATTACCAAATATTAAGCAATACGTTTTCTTGATGGATTCATCAGTTCATCGTTGCAGTCATGCGGATATTTTCAAACCCTTTAACTGTGTATAAGAAAGTATTTATGAGCAGATGGAACAATTAATTATTAGAATATAGATTTATTTGAAGGACTTTTATGCCTTTATTCAGAGACAGGACAGTTGACAGAGTCAGAAACCAGGAGAGAGTGTGGGGAATGACGTGAGGGAAAGGAGTCAGGTCAATTTAGAAACCGGTTGACGGCTCTCGATGACCTCTGAGCATGTGGCACGCGTACTAACCACAAGGCTACCGGGGCCCGACTTATTATGATATAATCCAAACACTTTTTCATTCATTGTAAACACAGAATATAAACAAGAGTACAGTCAGTCCTGCTCTATCAGTGAACTGTTTTGAGATTACATTTGTTATGAAATGGTGCTTTACAGATACAGATTGATTGTATATGTTATTTTCAACCTCTAACACATGGTATGAAACTGTAATGAAAGTTGACACAGTCGTATTTAGAGAAAATATGTCTCTATAAACATGAACCTTTGTTCCTCACTCTTATTATTAGTGAGAAACTCTAGTTGCCGATGAAGGCCATGAGATTTGGACTGAAAATTAATTTGGTTAGTTAACCTTGAACTAAGAATTTCAAGGTGAGGAATGAACTTCGCCCTTTTACTGTTTTACACGCGTGTATGACACAATAAAGGTTTTATGATGGACTGTAAAGACGGGTTCATCTGGGTATCATAAGATGTCATGATACAATTTGCCATCAGGTGCAACCATGTAATGTGCTGTCTCACCTGACTCCTCCCCCTAAAACTGCCCATGAAGAAAAGACTCACCTAAAGAAACCAAAAGACTGAAAATAGACCTCCAGCCCAAACTTAAACAACAAAACCCAGCAGCAAATCTTAACATGCCTGGAGAAAAACAGAAACTTAAATATGGAAAAGTAAAAAAGGGGAACAAACGCTCCTCACCACATCGCTGCCCAGAGTGTGATTAACAGAGAGCTCTCCTACCTGGCCAGAGGCGCTGCTAGTAAACAGGCATGGCAGGAACCTGCTTGGGGCCCCAGACCATCAGGGTGCCCCAACTTCCCTAAGGGGGCCCCAACTGACAGCACTCACTCTCGTTGCCCTACTGAACACTAGTTGGAGAGCCAACGGGCTCGGGCTCCAACAGACAGAAACAGAGAGAGAACATGAGTTTCTTAGGTTTTTGCGCCTTCTCTGTTTCTGTACATAAAAGTGAAACACTGTTCATTGGATAATGAATTCAACTTTTTTGTATGTCATGTCTGAAAATGTGCTTTACTTTGACATGCATATAAGTTGATTTCAGCTGGTTCCTGCAGGCAAGCCCATTCTAACAAAACATTAGTTGAGACTTGTCATGCCATGCTGAAGTCATCTCTGTAATGTTGTGTGTGTGTGTGTGTGTGTGTGTGTTCATGCATGAAGGTTACAAGTCCCATGATCCAGCTGTGTGAGCGGCGGGCCCTGTGCTGTTGTTTTCAAGCTCTTTTGATGAGAGAGCAGAACATTCAAACTTGACAGAAATATTCCCCCCCCCCCCCCCCCCGAGGATCTGTCATCCTGTTTGCCCTGGCTACGTGGCTCCACTCGCAAACTTGCAGCACAACACCAAGGGAAAGCTCAGCATGTGTCACACAGATCGTCTTTTACTGTCACTTAACATCCCCACACGCTGATCTTTTTGATTATCTTGTGTCCTACAGTAGTGATGTGATATACTGTTAAATTTAAGTTTTCCTGTTTCCTGATCTTCCTGTAGTCCTCATCTCGACTGTGTGCGACGAGGAAGGCCAAGAAAGAGCGAGCAGGAATGTTGTAATGTTAATAGAAGCCATCTGCTTTCTTTTCTTTAACTCCTTAGGTGCTCTGAGCTCGGCTGCTTGTTTCTGGATTAGAATAAAAGTGACTCAGTTCATGCTGTAGCTGTCATCCCCATAATGTGTATAACTTCAATCATGCACACTAAAACAGACACATGTTTTAAACAACACTCACTCCTGTCCCGTCCCCCCCCCCCCCCCCCCCCCCCCGCAGGCATGGCTCCGTAAATACGGCTACCTGTCCCAGGCGAGCAGACAGATGTCCACCATGCAGTCGGCTCAGTTTCTGTCCAAAGCCATCGGTGACATGCAGCGCTTCTACGGCCTCCAGGTGACCGGAGAGATGGATCCTGCAACTGTTGCGTAAGCTCTTTAATGTTTTACTGTGCTCTGAGACATGCGGCATTACTTCACGTGTGTGTGTGTGTGCAGTGAAGACACATTATTCCAGGGGTCTTGCAGGGAAGTTTAGACATTTATTTATTAATTGATTGTTTTTTTTTATTATTGTTTTTTTTTTTAAAATCCATTCTATGCTATAAATTTAATTAAAAATAGCTAGAAACTATTAAACACACTGACCTCTGACTACCAACACAAGCAAAAACAAATTATATATATATATATATATATATACACACAGTACTGTGCTACTGTGTTATCAATTTACAAAATGCAAAGTGAGCGAACAAAAGAAAAATCTAAATCACATTAATATTTGGTGTTACTACCCTTTGCCTTCAAACTAGCATCAATTCTTGTAGGTACACTTGCAAAAAGTCAGGGATTTTGTAGGATTGTAGTCAGGTGTATGATCAACCAATTATACCAAACAGGTGCTAATGCTCATGAATGTCACATGTAGGTTGAAACACAGTCATTCTGTCAGCTTCAGAAAAGCTTGTGCTGTTCAAGCTTTTTTGAAAAAGCACAAAGAAACGGGCAACGTTGAGGATCGTAGACGCAGTGGTCGGCCAAGGAAATTTAGTGCAGCAGATGAAAAACACATCAAGCTTATTTCCCTTTGAAACTGGAAGATGTCCAGCAGTGCCATCAGCTCTGAACTGGCAGAAACCAGTTGGACCCAGGTACACCCATCTACTGTCCGGAGAAGTCTGGCCAGAAGTGGTCTTCATGGAAGAGTTGCAGCCAAAAAGCCATACCTCCGACATGGAAACAAGGCCAAGTGACTCAACTATGCACAAAAACATAGGAACTGGGGTGCAGAAAATGGCAGCAGGTGCTCTGGACTGATGAGTCGAAATTTGAAATATTTGGCTGTAGCAGAAGGCAGGTTGTTTGCCGAAGGGCTGGAGAGCGGTACAATAATGAGTGTCTGCAGGCAACAGTGAAGCATGGTGGAGGTTCCTTGCAAGTTTGGGGCTGCATTTCTGCAAATGGAGATTTGGTCAGGATTAATGGTATCCTCAATGCTGAGAAATACAGGCAGATACTTAGCCATCATGCAATACCATCAGGGAGGCGTATAATTGGCCCCAAATTTATTCGGCAGCAGGACAACAACCCCAAACATACAGCCAAGATCATTAAGAACTATCTTCAGCGTAAAGAAGAACAAGAAGTGATGGCGTGGCCTCACAGAGCCCTGATCTCAACATCATCGAGTGTGTCTGGGATTACATGAAGAGACAGAAGGATTTGAGGAAGCCTACATCCACAGAAGATCTGTGGTTAATTCTCCAAGATGTTTGGAACAACCTACCAGCCCAGTTCCTTCAAAAACTGTGTGCAAGTGTATCTAGAAGAATTGATGCTGTCTTGAAGGCCAAGGGTGGTCACACCAAATATTGATTTGATTTAGATTTCTCTTCTGTTCATTCACTGCATTTTGTTAATTGATGAAAATAAACTGTTAACACTTCAATTTTTGAAAACATTCTTAGTTTACAGCATTTTTTTCATACCTGCCTAAAACCTTTGCATGTATAGATAGAGATATAGATAGATATATATATCTCTCTCTCTCTCTCTCTCTCTCTCTCTCTCTCTCTCTCTCTCTCTCTCTCTCTCTCTCTCTCTCTCTAACTGGACAAACTGAATAAGGACTCAAAAGGAGGAGGTAGTTGTCAGGAAAAGGAACGAGAGATTCAGTGTAAACATCCCCGACCTATTTCAATGACTAATGGTTCAATCATTCTGAAAATATCTTTGACACAGGCTTTGTTAGGCGTCCTCATAGGTCAGGTAGGGTGTCCAGATATTATTATTTTCAAAGTGTCAGTGAATGTTTTGAGAGTTTGAGGGATCTTTTTGAGCAGAATGCAGATATTTATTTCCGATAACTTGAAGCGATGACAAGATGGGTTATGCCATCCATTCGCTGGAAATGCTCAATATTATATCTCATAACCTGATTGAAAACATCTTAAATGTGCATTAACAGTAAAACCCACCCCAAGTTTTATTATCCAGTCACAGACGTTGTGCAAAAGGTATTTGATTTTGAACATGACAATTTGCGATGTAGAAACGAGCAATCTCTATGTTCCACCTAAAAACAAGATTTGATGTTGTCTAGTAGTGTTTCTCTCTGTGGTGGGAAAAAGAGTTGGTGAAGAAAGTTATGGGTCTAATGAGCTTTTAGAAAGTTAAATGGGTCGGTGTAGCATAAGAAGTGGTCGACATGCTTTAAAAAAAAAAAAAGATCTTACATGTATAACTTGATCAAAATCCAGAATGTTAAAAATTAGAGAGCAGATTTTGTTTCCTCCTGCAGCTCAGAGGCTCGAAGTTTCCCCTGTTTTGTTTTGTTTTTGGTGCTACAGTAACTAAAGAGAGTATTATTGGCCTTCTCTCCAAGTTCTTATTTAAAACAAAGTTTTTTTTCTCAGTGTTATTTATTAAAGATTGTTCTTCTTGCACTTCAGTTCTTTTCACAGTCTTTGTTGTTACAGAGTTCCCTCTAAAATGACTTTAATCCAGTGTTGATAAGTGGATGGTTAACTGTTGAAGTCCTGGCTGAAATGAATCCTTCAGCTTTCAAGGAGTCGAGAAAAACGACAGTCATGAGGATTTAATAATTATACCACCTTTACAAGCTGCAATTTGTTGAGCTGAGGGGATTTCTGCAGCCACTTTCCACAGGTAACACTTTGTAATCTGTTGTGTGTGTGTGTGTGTGTAGGGCCATGCGGCGGCCTCGCTGTGGCCTTCCAGACAGAAAAGCCTCAGAGGTTGTAGAAGGTGCGAGGAGGAAGCGCTACACTCTTACTGGACAGCAGTGGAACAAAGACCACATCACTTACAGGTTCACTGAACATATAACAGCACAACAACAATGAAACACAAAGCCCGCAAAACACTCTCTCACACCTTTTTTTCTTCTTTTTTCTGTCAACAGCATCATGAAGCAGCAGATTCCCTCCTCGTTGGGAGAGGAGCGGACGTACGAGGCGATCCGCAGGGCCTTCGACGTGTGGAGGAGGGTCACTCCGCTCACCTTCGAGGAGTTACCTGCTGAGAACAACATCAGCATCAACGGCAGCCGGACAGAGCTGGCAGACATCCTGTTGTTGTTTGCCTCTGGTTTCCATGGTGATATGTCACTGTTTGATGGCGAGGCTGGGTCGCTCGCTCACGCCTACTATCCAGGACCGGGAATAGGAGGAGATACTCACTTTGATGCTGACGAGCCTTGGACCCTGGACAACACAAACCGTGAGGGTAAGTGGGCAGGATTTTTAGTCTGAACGGGAATTGAACCTTTGACTCGTTGATGACCAGAACATCTCTCGTTAAGCCTCTGAAAACACAAATCCACAAAAGGGTTCTAGTTATGAGATGAATATAATAAAGGCATAGAAAGCCCCCAAATATATCTAAACAAAAAAACTGCAGGCTTTTGAGGATCTCTATTCTAGGGCAGGTGTTGTGGGCCTATAGAAGTGTTTAAATTGTCCCCAAAACTTGGCCATTTCTTACTTAAAGGTCTCATATTATATTCCTTTTCAACCAGGTTAAGTAAGTCTCAGAGGTCTGTAAAGTTTCTTGTTCTATATCCACTCTGATTTCAGCCCTGCTCAGAACAGGATGTTTCTGTGTCTGTACCTTTAAATATGTAAATGACCTGTGCCTGGCCACGCCCCCTCTCTGGAAGGGCTCGGGTGTACTTGGGCTTTCTCGCTCCATGTCCTATTGTTTACGGTGAGAAGGCAGACTCAGAGGGCAGAACAAACACCTGTGGGAGAGTCACCCACCTGGGGGAGGGGTTACTGCCCTTTGTGATGTCATGAAGGGAAAATCTCCAAACAGCCTGTTTGAGCACACATTTTCTGAAAAGTGGAGCAGGCAGAAGACGCCGAGGATGGACTTTTCTCATCAATGAGGGGTTTGTAGACGGACTAGGGACACATATAAGTGTTAGAAAAAAGTGGATTTTGCACACTATGTGACCTTTAAATTACCGTGTTGTTTCATAAACGACCCTACATGATAATTCTGTTGTACTAGAATAAAGTTCTAATGTTCCTCTCAAACTTGGCTAAGTTAAATGTTTCAATGTGTTGTTGTTGTATGTGTGTGACTGTGTGTCTTGCAGGTGTAGACCTGTTCCTGGTGGCGGTCCATGAGCTCGGTCACGCGTTGGGTTTGGAGCACTCTGATAATCCCAGTGCTATAATGGCTCCTTTTTACGAGTGGACTCACACACACAACTTCACACTACACGAGGATGACATCAGAGGAATACAGCACATATACGGTGAGAGACACAGGTGTTGCTCCTATATATATCCCTCTGTTTGTTTACGGCATGTGTTGAACAGTGTGGTGATACTGTATGGAGACACTACCTAAAGGGAAGTGAAAACCAGAGCTGTGATTTAAGGTTTTATGACACTCACATGTGGATCATTGGAAAGCAGGACTAAACGCCTTGTAAAGAATCTGTGTGAATGAATTAGTGCAGGGACACACACACACATCAGAGATAGATCTGGCTCATAACAGCATATCATGCATACCGTTATGATGTTCTCATGGTTTGCCTGAGTGAATGGATGTCATTGTTAACTGACTGTGTGTGTGTGTGTGTGTGTGTGTGTGTGTGTGTGTGTGTGTGTGTGTGTGTGTGTGTGTGTGTGTGTGTGTGTGTGTGTGTGTGTGTGTGTGTGTGTGTGTGTGTGTGTGTGTGTGTGTGTGTGTGTGTGTGTGTGTGTGTGTGTGTGTGTGTGTGTGTGTGTGTGTGTGTGTGTGTGTGTGTGTGTGTGTGTGTGTGTGTGTGTGTGTGTGTGTGTGTGTGTGTGTGTGTGTGTGTGTGTGTGTGTGTGTGTGTGTGTGTGTGTGTGTGTGTGTGTGTGTGTGTGTGTGTGTGTGTGTGTGTGTGTGTGTGTGTGTGTGTGTGTGTGAGAGCAGTGCTTATGTGTGTGTCTGCTCTGAGCCTGCTATACGAGCTAATGAACTCATGTTTGAAACTACACACATGGATTTTGACACAGAATGACAGATTTCTTTTCTGCCTTTAACATTTCCTTAAAGACTCATGTTTTAATTTTTCGATGCGTGTTCATTATTTTGTCGTGGTGCCACATCTGGTATCACGAATTAAAAAGAAACCTGCATTAGTTTAGGAAGATTTTATAGGGTTTTAGTTTGCCCTATAAACCCCAGATAATTTTATACCTCCTCACGACTGTGGCCAACGATGATATACCTACACTAGACTGCATCAGAGTAGATTTGATTTGGAAAACCTTGGTTTGATGATTCTTGTAGGTTTCCAGCTGAAAATACTTTAACTATCACTATACTCTGGTTCCTCTTTGTTTAGCAGATTTTGAGGATTGTGTTCACGTACTAGTTGGATTAGAAAGATGATCTGAAAAGTTTAAATAATGACTCACGTGGCATAAACTTTGATTTAAACTACACAAGACCTCCAACGGCCAAAAGATTCACATGAGGAAAATGTGCATCACATTCAGAAATGGTCAAAATATGTATATTAGAGTCAAAAACAAAAAAGGTGTAAATGCTGCAAATAAAAAAAGCCATGCTGCATTGATATCCAACACCATTTATGTATTTATAATATTTAGCTTTTATGTATCCAGGTTAGTCCCATTTAGATCAGAGAATTATTTTTTCAAAGGAGACCTGACCAAGAAGAGCAGCAAACATTCAAGCTTCTACAGTACACGTTTTATAATTAGAATAAAATCATCAGTCTGATGAGTACAGAACGTTTGGATTCAAGGCTTTTCACTAAAGATTCCTAAACATTCAGACTGACTTGGTTTCGCAGTTTAAAATCAGACTGCAGGTTGTTCCAAGCAAAAGGTGCTGAAGACCTAAAGTCTTTCTTTCCCAACTCAGTTCTTACTTTGCACAAAGTCCAACGAACAAAGGTTGTGGAGTCCATCCTTCAGAATGAAAAGAGAGGAAAGGTAGTCTGGAGTATAAAGTTAAAACAACACTTCTCCTCTTTTGCAGCACTTTTACATTTTTGCATTTGATTTGGACTTTTGCATACAAATTGAAATTAGCATCATTCCTGAATCTGCTGCACATTTTTCAAAATGTTAATCATTTTGGTTGTTTCAGGTTGTTTTCTCTTGTTGGCCACCATATTTATCACATCAATATTAAAGTGACAGACACACAGAGTCAGGAATGAATCACAGTCTCAGTGTCTGCCTTCTGCAGGAACATTCATCACCTTCTTTTCTCTTTGTAGTTAATGGTAGTCATTATTAACAATCCACAAGTTATTTTGTGATAAAAATGAATTAGAATGTTTGAATTTTAAACACATGATTAAATGCTTTATGATAAATAGCTGTACGTTTCTGTGTTCTTGCTGTATGTAGCACAGAGCCACTAACAAACAAACAAACAAACAAACAAACAAACAGGGCTTGATGGTTTTGATCATGTGGGTGAGTGTGAGCCTGCAGGAATTTGATATGAATGTAAACCAGGCAGAGACAGGTCACTGATTTATTGATTAGAGTGAGTACACACAAGTTTACTGTTATGTAAATACAAACGGTACTAACTGAGAGGCGAGGGACTCCAGACACAAGAATGGACAGGAAACAGGAGTGTGCAAGACTGCAGGCAGGTGCTCATAAGTGTTCAGGGACATGTTTCCAGTTTCAGGCTAAAGGATTCAT
The DNA here is from genome assembly GCF_963930695.1 of Labrus bergylta. Taxonomy (NCBI): domain Eukaryota; kingdom Metazoa; phylum Chordata; class Actinopteri; order Labriformes; family Labridae; genus Labrus; species Labrus bergylta. Next base: position 3,242,125 of record NC_089201.1, on the reverse strand, counting down.
GATATAAAACAATAGTGACAATCTGGCTTGGCACCAGAGGACACAGAGCAGGTGGATGAGAATAAGTTGGTATGAACAGGTGTGACAATCTGAGGGCATCTGAAAACAACCTCCGCACAGAATACTGCACAGAATTTTAACACTGACTAAAATCTTTATTTCTCAGCCTCTGCAGCAGATAGAGACAAAAAGCTTAAACCATTGGCTTTTTCTGTAAACCAGTGTCTTTGCACTTAAGTTCATTAACATTTTTAAAATGAACAATAAACAACAAGAAAAGCGCTTTACACGCTTCAAGTCCACTTACTGTTTTGACTCTAATTTTGTTCTAAGTCACTTGCAGAGTCTTGGAAACAAAGATGTTTGTTTGTCTTTGTACTGTGGGCTCAAACTGCAGGTTGAATTTCTCCACATATAGATTGATGGACAGAGTCATTCTTTAAATACATAATGCACTATTTAAGGATGAGGGTAACTCGATATACGTCTGCGAGCATCAGCAGTTCGGACTTGTTACATAACAGGCTGTATCTGTGTGTTTTTTCTCCTCTTAGCAACCAGCAGATTTTTCCAGAGCAGCAGCAGCACAGTCGTAGTTAATCAAACGAGCTTATAGCTGCTGCAGGGATGGAAAATTAGATTTGCTTTGTGTGTGGGAGAGATAGAGGGCATATTGTGAGGGGGAAGGGAGTAGAAAAGAAAAGAAAGTTGTTGATGTCTGATGTCACACGAAGAGGCTGGATGATTTCATTTCAAGTTTTTTGCATTTGAAATGAAAATACAAGAAAAATCCTCACTTTGCTCCCTCTCTTTTATTCATGTCATCAGGTCCTCCTCTCCTCACTGAAGCTCCACACACTTCTCCTCCTGCCCCTGACGACAAACCCAACGATGACTCCCCCACCTCCCCATCTCCTCCTGAGGATGAACCCACCTCCTTTTTTCCCGCCAACCCTCCACATGACCCGACTCAGAGCAGCCCTCGTCACCCAGCTCTGCCCGACCCGAGCTCGGGCCCCACCTCATCTCCTGTTCCCCCCGCCGTCACCCCCACTGTCTTCCTGCCTGTCACCCCGCGTGTTAGAAAAGATGTCCCCCCTCCTCAGCCTCCTCCTCGGCCCCCTGCTCCTCCCAAAGTGCCGGACAACCAAGCCCCCGACATCTGTGACGGGGACTTTGACACGGTGACATTGCTGAGGGGGGAGATGTTTGTTTTCAAGGTGAGACATAAACAGAGGACGCAAGCAATGACATACAAATTCACTTTTAATGTACTTAAACCTTTTGTGGGAAATTTTAATTTTGTGCTGCTTTTGGCGCCCCCTGTGGTCAAAGAAGTATTTGCTTTTTTAACCCTGTACATGATTATTTACAAAGCATTTTAACAGAAGAAAATCCTCTTCTGTATTTTAAAAGTCAAATGTTCCACTCATTGAGAATCTTTGCCGTGGAAAATGAAAAAACAAAACACACAAAGTTTTGGCTGCATGTGGTGAATCGATTCGTCCTACACCTACCCTCGGCAGCAAATTCAGAAATGTAGAAATAGTCATTTTTCCTACTGATTGTCTAGTTTGCATTTGCATATCATAAAGAGGAATCTATAATATTTTTCACTTTGTTTTATGATCAGCTCAAAACTCCTCACAGGAGCTTTAAATAAAAGTCTATGTTTCTCTACCTTTCTGAAGATAATAATTAAAAAAAAAACATTTTACGATGACTTTACTACATTTAGACACTTCTTTAATACTTCATTTTGAACACAAACTTGTCTCTTACTCTTCATGTCCCTTAAGTATAAATACGGAGTATTCTTATTATGCATCATTTGGCCTCCCTCCCAAAATCAAGGCTGATTCTTACAAAAATTCATGGAAAGTAACACAGAAAAAATGATTTTTTTAATGGCTTTTCCTCCGCTGCATATCATGCACATGACCTGATCTCAAAGATGTAGTAGTTTAAAAGAGAAAAGACATACACTTGTTTGCAGGAAAGAGGTTTTCACTGATAGCTGTGACCAGCAGGGGAACCATGAACGTGATCGATTGAAATTGGAAACATTGCAGACATCATCTTAGTTTCAAAGCACAATACATTTCCCTTCCAACTGATTGATATTACGTTATAATTTGTTTAGGTTTATTGTCCCCAAAATATTTTGAGGTTTCAGCTTTGTACTGAAACAGCTGTTAGTAATGTCCCTCACTGGACTACGTTTCTATGTTTTCTCAGCGAGTACATCTCAGAGCCTTTTCTTTTACTTCAGTAAAAACTGTTGAATGAGTACTTTTCCTTTTAAGAGTATTTTTCTAGTCAGGTATCTGTACTAATACTTGAGTAAAGAAGGTGTGTACTTTCACTGCCTGTGTGGATGCACAAACAGTGATGGATTCAATCATTCTGCAACTTGATTGAACAGCTGTGAACTCTTATTTCTTTGTCATGCGAGGGGAAGTGAGCTATAAATAATTTGGATGAAAGACAGTAACAGGAAAGATTTCTATTATTTATTTATTCTGCTTGAGCAGGGTCGCTGGTTCTGGCGCGTGCGGAGGAACCGGGTTTTGGATAACTACCCCATGCCGATATCCGTCTTCTGGGTTGGCCTGCCGAGCGACATTGATGCAGCCTATGAGCGCCACGACGGCAAATTTGTCTTCTTCAAGGGTACGTGAGGGATTTTATCTTAATCTATTAACATTTCACTGTGTTACGTAAGCTGCCACATGCTGAGAATCCACTCATGTGCAATGCCAAAACAACTTTTGGAAGCCTACTTTGAGCTTTTTTTAAATGTTTTTGTTCTTCGCCTGAAGACTGATCTCAACTTGATTTGAACCGGTCAGGCTTAAAGGAAACTCTGCTAACTCAGCATGTTTCTTCCCCACACAACAGGATTTACGAGGATATGGTAATAATTCAATTGGTCCGACACACACAAACACAACCACTCAGAAGTTTAAAACTTAAGAACCTATGTGGCTGCAGATAGAGTCTATGGAGAGTGTTGGGTTTCTGTTTCTTTGCATGTATTGATGTCTGCATCACAGACTGTGTGTTTCTGAGTATCTTGACTGAGGCCTGTGCAGCGTGGCAGCTGTTGCCCAGTGTGACTCCACTCCGGCCGACTTCCAAAAGGCCTCATGAGAGAAAGGAGGATTGCATCAGCCGTCTCTACAGTGCACGGCTCCAGATGTCAGCAGAGCCACAGCGTTCACTTTTTAACAGCCGGGCTGTGTGGTGATTAGTTCTGCATTTTCTGGACTCTTACAGCTTCTGATCGTGGATTTACACTCATTAAAATTCCACCGATAACTCCAGTTGAATTTAGTTATTGTCAGTACTCCTGCTTTTTTGTTAAGGCACGGAGAGTGACGGGCGATAGAAGAGGCGGACAAGCTGATTCTGCTGTGCTCTAAAAGTACTTTGATAGTAGAATTGATATCCATCTAAACCTGCAGAAATGTTGTCTGTATGAATCCAAAACATCCAATCTAATGTTGAATTTTCGAGCAAATGTGCGCCAATTAGTTGCTGCCTGTGCAGGAGCTTTAGCTTTTATAGCTTAAGATTTTTCTCTCTGTAGCAGTGTTCTGGCATTGGAGGTGGAAAGCGGCTGCAACATGTGCCCATAGCTTAGTGTTACAGAAATAAAAAAATGGCTCCCTCAGAGGAAAATCTTGGAAATGAAGTGTAATGCCAGCCACTTCTACCTTGTCCATTCTACTTGTCATCTGGAGTGAGGCATATGCCATATGTTCTGGCCATGGCTCTTATTCCATGTGCCACTTGTTCCCCCCCCCCTCCCCTGCTTGTCTCCTTTACCTTAGTGACCTTTCAGCATATTTTCTTGTTCAGGTCACAACACTGCCTCTGGTGAAGGTTTCATTGTCATAAATATGTGTTTGTCCCTGCAGATGATAGATACTGGGTGTTCAGGGAGGCGGACGTGCTGCCAGGATACCCGCAGCCTTTACACGAGTATGGACAGGGAGTTCCTGCGCACAAGATTGACACGGCGATCTGGTGGGAGCCAAACGGACACACATACTTTTTCTCTGCAGACAGGTACGACACACAACAAACCATGCAACGAGATTTGAACTGATTTGAAACAATGTTCATATCTGTGTAAACGTCTACACATCTTCTTGTCTGTGTGCAGATACTGGAGGTTCAACGAGGAGACCAGGACTACAGACAGAGACTTTCCCAAACCAAACAGCAGATGGGGAAGGATCCCTAACTCACCCAAAGGAGCTTTTCTCAGTGAAGATGGAGGTGAATACTTACTCTTCAGTTTGTAGGGAGGAAAAACATCAGAGCAGCTTCTGTTTATTATCAGCAGAACAAACACCAAAGGCTGAACACACATGAAGCAGTGTTTATCAACGCAGGAGGACAGCATGAGTGAGTAGCGATGGAGGGAGGGAAAGAATGAAAGGTTATAGGGGTGAAATGGGGTGTGTAGGAGACAGGGACTGAAAACCTGACATTTGAGGCTGGTTAGGCTGGAGCCAGCAGAGCAGAGAGGAGGGTGAGAGGATGAGAGAGAGAGCGATAAAGAGAGAGAGGGGGGAGGAATGAGAGCTCTGGTTTGAGGGTTGGCCCATCTTTCCTCTGGAAATTAGATTTGTGGCAGAGTAGCTCTAAATGCATTCTGTAGCATTCTGATCTCATCTCCACCCAAACTGCTCCAATGTCTCAGAGAGATGCATTTACACCCAGAAAGTAATGCCAGGAAAAAAGAGGTATGAGGAATGTGCATCCCGATGCCAATTCATAACGCATAGTGTAAGCAACCTCAGCTTTTTAATTTATTGATTTCTGAAAGTTTAGTCAGGATTGATCTTCTTTTATAGTCAGATTTTATGCACAGTGTCCGTGTCAGCCCAGGACTGCAAAGGTTAAACTAGTCCCTTATATTTTTTTGGAGTTTATGAACTAAGATTAAGCGGGCGGTACAGTAACTGAAACAGACTTTTATAGATTTGTTTTCAAACTAAGCCTCTGTTAATATAATTACCCCTTTAGGGTGCACTCACACTAGGCAATCCGTACCGTGCCTAAGCATGCTTCACCCTAAAGTCCAATTTGTTTGACTAGTGCGAGTGCTCCGATCTGTGCTCAAGTCCGGTACACTTCATTGGCCAACGTGGACAGCCTTCATTATGGAGAAATCCCAGAGTGTTAAGGCTGTATCTGACTTAAATGACTCACAATAAGCCACAAAGTCAGTCAAGTAGCTGTCATGTTCTCTGTGTTGTTCTCCGATGTGAGGACCCGGATTGGACTGCACGTCCCTTTTTTAAATTTTTTTTTTATTAGTTTCGAGTCCGTCTGTCTTGTAAACTAAGCACGCTTCATGATCACATAAAGCATGCATGTGTTGTATTACGACATTATGTAGAGTAACCGTGTTCAGGCCCGGTTAGTCCTAGAGCAGTGTGAGTGCAGGCCAGCGGGGGGGGGGCAATCATGCTTAAGCACGGTACGGGACAGCTTTGCCTAGTGTGAGTTCGTCCTTTTTCTCAGCCTTACTAGTACTCAAAATGCCTTTAAAAAAAATACAGATGGAAGACAAGACAACTATCATGTCTGTGCAGTAAATACAAAACCACAGCCATGAGAATATTAAACTAACGTAGCATAAAGACTGTAAACCACCTAGACTGGTTCAGTCCAAACTCAAAAGGTCAGTGAGTCCACCATCACCCATTTTAAACCTTGTTTGTTTAATTTAAATACAAACATAAAGAGTGAAGATGTCAGTTTGACTTTGCTCTGGCAGTAACTTTGAAAAACATTTTCATTCCATGGCCAGTCTTTAGTAGTGTCCCTACAGGGTGCTTGGCATCGCTCCGTTCCAGGAAGCAGTCTAACATATCACACCCTGTAAAGCGGGGAAATTGACATTTTAACACTTCAGTCTTTGTGTAAATTAGCATGTTGCTCTTGTTTGTATAAGCTGTGAGCTTTGAGATCTAAGTTTGTGGAGATTTTTATTGAAGTTGAGGACGAGCCAGACAAACAGTTTTCCCCTGTTTCCAGTCTCTGAGCTAAGTTCGCCGACTTCTGGCTGTAGCTTCATATTTACGATAGATGAGTATACATTTCTCATCTAGCTCTCAGTAGGAAAGTAAAAAACTGGATAACTCAAATGTCAAATGGAATTCAAATACATCCAATACTGGATGAAAACAAGAAGAAAAAAAATCAAATCAAGACGTTGTGCTGGCTTGTCATTAAATGTCAACACTGTGCATACATTGCTCATAATTTGACTGACGTAAATATGTTGGTTTTTTTACCTCTTTTGCAGCGTACACCTATTTCTACAAAGGCACCAATTACTGGAGGTTTGACAATGGCAGGACTGAAGCCGACAAAGGCTACCCTCGCTCCATCCTGAAGGACTTCATGGGCTGTGTTGGAGTCCCCGACCCAAAGCCAGACTTAGACCCCGAGCAGGAACCAAAAGACAAACCGGTCAACCCTTCAGACCGAGGCAGAGACGAGCACAAAGAGCCGGACTCGGGCAGGGACAAAGACACAAACACAGAAGAAGACCATACCTCCAATCCTGACAGCACAGAGGAGGAGGATGACGACAGAGACGTGAACGTGGTCGTGACGGTGGCTGATAATGAATCGAAGGTCATGACCCTGATCATGGTGTGCATTCCTCTTGTGCTCATCCTGTGTATTCTCGTCCTAATCTACGTCATCCTCAGGACTCTGCAGCACAAGGAGACACCGAGGGCGTTGGTGCACTGCAAACGCTCGCTGCAGGACTGGGTGTGATTAAGAGGAGATAGAAGGGGTTTGATCAGTCGTCTCGTTCAGACTTCTGCTTAATATGTTTTACTCGTGGCTCAGTGGAAAGAAGCTTTGACTCGGTACAAAAAGTCTAAGAAAGCAGAGAATGAGTCACTGTTTTTTTTGCCTCATTCGATATGACACCTTTTTATTGTTCATGTGAATTAATGCAAAAGTGGTAAAGTGGATGCCTGTGGAGCTACAGTCTACTGGCCTTCACATTCCCCCCCTGTGCCTCCTTCTGTGCCTTCTAACTGTCTGAAAATGAATTTATCTTCTTATTCAAACACAACACAAAAAAACAGGTTTCAGCCATCCAATGTACTGTAGAAGACACACAACACTTTAGGCCCTTTTATCACTTCTTCTAATGGCATAGATTTATATGTTCTATAAATGCAGACAAAGTCAGTAATGCACATACATTATACAGAAGCAGATGACTGCTTTTGGCTATGCAAAAACACATCAAAACCGAATGCATTAATAAGAAAAAGTCTTCCATATGTGTGACCACGGTGCCTTAACCAATCTTGACTTTTTTTCTTCATTCATAGCAAATCATTTGCACTTTTTTTTATTGTTCTGTTTTTTGTTGTCTTCATTTTGCTGAGGTTGCTTCACTGCAGATTAGTCTGTCTCTGTGTGTGCATGCGTGTTTGTGCAAAGCAGAACCATTTAACCTGACTCAGAAGCTCATCTTCAAACCAGCGCAGGAATGTTAGACAGCCGTGTGTGTCCATGACCGCCCGTCTCCCACTGAGCCCATTATGTCTGCCCTCTCTTTTTCACACACATATGCACAAACATCACATGATGAAAGAAAGAAAAAAAACTAGTAACTGCACTCATTTTTTGCATGCATGTGCACAAATGTGTGCAGTTACTGTTGTCCACACACACACACACACACACACTAAGGCCTAGAGACCACTTACCCAAACAAAGGCACATAGAGTTTTTGCACAGAGACACTCGGGCTCCAGCCTCCCCTCCTCCCACCACAGACACGGTAACTGTTCATACTGCAACCCTAAAAACACAATCCCAGAGGAGACATACTGAAATACAGCTGGTGCCAAAGCGAACGTGAAATACAAGAGTCTGGGGATTTATTAACATGTAAACGAGAACATTTAAAAATAGTTGTGGTATATGTACAAACTCTATCCATGTCAACCTGACCTGTGAAGAGGAAACCCTTTGTGGTGTCTGTATCGTCTGTACCTCCTCTGCTAGTTTCATGCTAAAGCTTAATTCACTTAAAGCTTATTGTAATGTAATGGACATGGGAGAAGCCCTCGGGCTGGAGAGGAATGGGTCAGGGTCTGGTTTCCATTAAGCCCACATGCTGCTGATTTAGTACCGTCAGGCATGGAGAGGGGGGAGGGAGAGGGAGAGATGGGATTTAGGGGAAAAAATGCAAGTAAAAGAAAAAAAAAGAAAGTATAAAAAGTGGTGGTGGGGCTTAAGAAGAAATGAGAGAGAAACAGATGATGAGGGTGGGCTCGGCCTGCATTTCCCTTACAGTTTTTTCAGAGAGAGGAGGAGCAAGAGAAGGAAATAGGGGAGGAATTAGTCCGGGGAGGGGCAGCGCTGGCGTTGCGCCTCCTGACCTAGATCGAGTCCACTCCTCCTTTTCAAGTCGTCTTGTTTTTGCTCTGCTTGTTATCCTGAGCTGGAGATGACTTCCTCTGTCTCCTCTCTTCCTCGTTTCCTATTCTTCCTCTCTGTTTATTTCTCTACTTTTGCTCTCTTGTTTTTGTTTCAAAGCTGTACTTTGCTCCAGTCCTGTTCTCCAAAATGTATTCATCTCCTCTCTACGTCTCTTCAAAGTGAACTCAAGCACTATAATGTACCTAATGCGCAGAAAGTGACTCACAGTGTCCTTGTGTGTCCTTTGAGCTCGCTCAGTCTGTGTCTGCATCACCCTTTCTTTGAGTTTGTTTCTTCACATTGTTGCCTTCACTTTTCATTGTGCCTTTTTTTCTGTAAATAATAGGGGGCATTTTTTTAAAACTATAAATAGCATGAGGGAAAGTTTTCATTTTTTTCTTGTATTATTTTTTTTGTCATTTGTAGTTTTGTACATTTTTTTCTGTCAAGGTTTCTATAACAAAAAGCAGTAGATTTTTATGACAATGTTGATGCATGCAGGGCATGTTCTGTAAGGCCTGTGCACTCCTGTGTAGAGTACATAAAAAAACACAATAAAACTCACAGGTTAAAGCAACACTGGCTTCATTCTCTGTTAACCATTTACTTATGAGCTGCGGCGTACAACTCTGGCCACAAGAGGGAATCATTGTCTCTGAAACATCACACACGATGGTGATAGACTTAAAGTCTCAGTAAAGCAATAAAAAAAATGTGCATTCATTTTCATTTAATAACATAATAACAAGAGAAGAAAAACCTTATAAAGACATAACATTGAAAGTAAAGAAAAAACACAGAAGACAAGACAGCATCAAAGAACACACTAAAAAAAAAAAATAATTTGGGCCAGAACATCAAGATCCTAAAGATAATGAATACAATCACATCCAATGAAGAGGTACTTAGTTTATTAAATAAAAAAAACAACAACAAGTAGGCCAATAACCACATGTAGATCTAATTGTTAATCAGAGTTCTCATTTGAAACATATCTGACACGTCAACATTACCCATTAATCAGGTCAACAGGGCTCACATCTTTTCAAAGGTTTCTCCTTTCCTTTTTAGAATATAGGTTATTTTCTCCATAGATTAACAATCGCTGAACCATCAGGCAACATTTTAATAATGAAAACAATTTCTAAGTTTAAAAAATGTAGCTTCAAAACCACAAACTATGAGGCTGTTCTTTCTGCTCTGGGATGCTTCGGGCGTGTCCGTTTAATGGTAAGATGTCACGTTACAGCTGCTTCATAATGTGTCAGTTTATGTGTACAGTAAAATGTACAGTCTCTGGTACAGATGCAGTACAAGAGAATACTAGCGCCTTATTTTATAATGTTTTGCTACTTAATACAGTTACATACACTGTTTTAATTTCACTATACAGCTTGAGTAACTTGTTGCCAAACTGTGCAGAAAAACACTTAATATGAAAACAAAGTACACTTTAAATCATCTTTGTAGGTACAATTTCTCATCCTGGCCGTTTTTATAGTTACCATGTAAGACATGATGTAATGTAGCATGTGCAAGAAATGTACCTAGACAAAATAGACTACTTTTATTGCCGCCTTACTGCTTTAACTGCTGCTTCTGGGGATCCCCCCCCCCCCCCCCCCCCTCCATAAAATAACAGATGATGTATGCTTGTGCTATTGTGTGAACATGAGATCCATGTGTGAGCGAATGAGAGCACATGTCTTTAGGTCAGAAGTAATCAGGATTAGCTTTCATCACAGATCATCCTCTGCACCTGCTTTCTCTTTTATCTTCTCTTTCTCATCTTCTTCCTTTGATTCAGTCTCTCTTCAACAAGCTTGAACAATGTCGGTGAGTTGCCGTCTTAAATCTCAAACATAAAAAAACACACCTGTATCAATAAATTCAGCCATCAATAACATTTCCTCCACTTCTCCAAATATTAAGACCATTAGTGAATATACAGCTTAAGCTTCTTTCTCTCTCTCTCTCTCTCTCTACTTCCTTCTCCCTCTCTCTCTCCCTCTCTCTCCCTCTCTCTCTCTCTCTCCCTCTCTAAAAACTGCCCTCCTGTTATCCAGATGTTCAATTAGGATTAAGGCCACAATGATGCTGTCATATTCCAGCCAAGGCCTGAAGCTCTGTGTAATAACCTGATCTCCTTACTGATCCTCTGTTGAGCTGATAATGGGATATACCTGTTGCCTCCTGCCTCATCAGCACCTTGAATTCTTCTGTATAGTTTCCTTTCTCAAACACAAATACAGACCTCTCAGGATATGATGGGGGTTTTCTTTTATACCTGTTTGTGGCTCTCTGATTACGTTCCTGTCAAACTTACACCTACTAAATAACATGTCTGATTCAATGTGTTGTAAAGACAAATGATTCAACAAACAATCATGCGTCAAGTTTGTGCACGAGTCATGTTAATTGTACATAAATACTTTCAGTATTTGTGGATCCTTATGAATCAGACAGCCTTTCTCCCATCTTCACTCTTACCTTTAATCCAACTTTATCTTAATTTCTCCACCCTCCTGTCTTTTCTTTCCTTTTGTTTTGACTCTTCCATTTGGTCTACTTTTAATTCAGACTGCAATCTTTGTTCACTGACATGTAGGAGCTTGCATTACAAGTATAACAAAGAGTTCTCCGCGACCCACTTTTGGGTCCCGACCCACCAGTTGAGAACAAGTTGAGAACATTTGCCTTTATATAAATGCTCCGTGTACTTCAACAGAATCGGGTGAATTCTATCCTACTACTGTGTTTTCACATCAGATCATTCAATCGTTTTGCTAAAAAAATACTAACAGGTCTGGAAGGAGAAACTCCGGATAAAGTCTGAGTAAAAAATCTGGCCGTTTGCATTCACACATGCAGCTCCTCCTGAAAATATCAGGAGTTTTTCAGGAGTTTTCTGCAAGTGTGAAAGCACTATATGACTGCAGCAGAGTTAACAGCCAAGTGTTCTTCACGTAATAGGAGTACTCATTATGAAGAAAATGGACAAACATGGATTTCTATGTTACATTAAAAGATCTGAATGCACCAATGCGTAAGTCTTGATGTAGCTGTTACAGGTCTTGATAATTTTAAAAGCCCTTTGTTACACATTTGTAGTGCAGTCCGAGTCCAGAGGTCCCCAAAACTGTTAATTAACGTCACGTTCACTCATAGGTCGAGTTGCTTGCAATATCTGAAAGGTGATTGGATCAGAAGTAGTTATACTGTATTTGGTGAGGAGCTACAAAACCCCCCAGAAGGGTTGGTAACCAGTGGTTTTGGTAAGGTAAACTTATCATATGTTTTAGCCAAGCTAGGCTAGCAGCTAGCTCTGGGTGTGTGTCATTGATCTGTACACTGCACTTTGGCGCAGACTTAAACATCTCAGCTAATGTTTCATGGATTGAAAACAATGTTTTGTACATATATACATTATCAGTTTGAATGTTTATTACTTCAATTGCTAATGACCAAAGATTTGCAAAACTCATGAAGTTCACGTTACTAAATGATATCAGGGTACATAGCTAAACCAAGGTGGTAAACATCATGGGTAAACATTTTGCTCTACCTGCCATTAATTAGCATGTTAGCATTTAGCTTAGCCTGTGAAGACAGAAAATAAGACGTGCTTCTCACATGTCATAGCGGTTCACAAAGTAGTTTAGTAAAAAGTACATTACCGTCCTCAAATTGTCTTTGAGTGGAAATATAAAGTGGCATTACATTAATAAGTTAGGTGAACTAAAATACAGTACTATGCTAGTTGTATTTTTCCAGAGGGACAGTTGGCTGCAGAAATTTCTGGTCCTATGGCTTTAGGAGCAACGTAAGAAGTGGGTCACTGCAGGTCTGGTCAGACCCCATGAGACTGACTAATAAGCTTTACTTTTCTTCTGTCTCCTCCTGACTACTTGTCTGTCAAAAGGTAGACTGTAAAGCTCATGACTGGTTGGTCAAGTAGTCTGTATCACCTGTTGAGGTTAAAACTGTAATGAGGATGGGATAGGACATACTAAGAACTTTAGACTTTTTTCTTTTTATTACCAGAAACTATCTCCCTACTTTTAACACCTAAGGGCCAACTTAAAAATGTTCCCTTTTATTTCAGAGAAGAGTCGGCCAACTGAAATCCAAACAAGCTCATGATCCACATCATAGAAACAAATACTTTGTGACCTTTCCTCCGCCGTGCAGCTGCTGGAAAAGGTTCAAATCTCTGCAGTCTGCTTGTTTGCCGTCTTATTAGATGAGCGAGTGATAACACTTGGAATCAGGAGAGGATAACCCGGTGATACTTTCCTCTGCCGTTAATCTGAGGTGGCTCATAAACACAGATTGTTTCCTGACCTTCAGGTGGTACTGGTTAATCCTGTTAGCGCTAGTCAGCCTCTGTGGCAATCCCAGCAGATCTGTGCTGGCTTTGCCGCACTCTGGATCTCTACGCCAACGGTATGCAGAACCTCCTATAGACACGCAGGTAAGGAAAACAAGTTTTGGATTTATGAAGAGGCAGGAATAGATACACTGGTAAAATGAATACCTGAGTGTTGATCTGATGCACGTTGTTGGATCATCTTTAAGATTCTCATTTGCTTTTGTTGAAGTCTGCACTTGAAAGGTTTTTATCTGGGGCACTAATCCTTCCCAAACAATATTTTAGATCTTAATATCTTTGTGATGTCTACCTTTTACTTCAGCTCTTATGATGGGTAAGAATGGCCAAGTGAAATGAGGATATTTCAGGTGCTGCTGTAGGCCTAAGCAGTGAGGCCGGCTATAGTCGGGGGAGCTGTATGATTTAATCCGAGGTGACTAATTTAAGATTATGGCCAGGTGAGAGGACCCTCTGATCCCAGCTGACGGGGAACGGGTGTCAGGAGTCACACACTTGATCTACAGGAATAGTTTCAAAAGCTTCTGTCTCTGGAGACAAAATGTAAAATGTTGTTATTGTCTGGTGCCCAAAAAGTAAATGTGATATTATTCAAACATTCAAGACAAAATGAATGTGCCTAAGGTTCAAAATACTTGTTTTTACTTGGACTAGTTGTGATTGTGGTCTCGCGAGATTTTAACTTTTAGAAAACATTGAATTTGAAGTGATAGCTTTTAACAGCCTCCAGGTCTGCTGCTGTCTTTTTGCAGGAAATCTTGAAGGTCCAGTTGTTCTTTTCTCCGTTGGTAAAGTGATGTCACTTCGCTTATTCTGCCACAAAAAGTGGGACCACCTGCTCGCTTTTTTCTGTTTCTTGAACCATTTGCTTGACCTGTTAAAGTTTCCTCTTCTATACATTTGTGATAGATTTTTCCTCTAACTGATTTAACTTGTTGCCACCTGTGGAGGCCGTCGGTAAATCAGCTTATGGTTCAATGCTACCCGAGGTTTACCCCCTTTGCCCTGTAGCCTCCTCTGACTTTTCACTTCTGTGCATGAAGGACATAATCCTGATTTAAGTCTCTTCTCTAGTGGATTGTAGTACACTGACACTGACCAAGATGATTAATTCAGCCATATAAGATACAAACCTAACATGAAGATAGTAGCTCTCAGGCGCTGCATTACATAGAGATGTTTCAGAGGGTTTTAAGATTCATGTCGAATATGAAAGACAACTTTAGCAGACAACTAAAGAAATCTCTAGCTGGGTCAAAGATGTAGCCTGTGATAAAGCTAAGACGTAGCAGGTGAACATCCTTCATCAGACCTCATTAGCTCAGGATAAGAACTCTCATTTTGTCTGATGTAGAGGTGCGTGCGTGCGTGCGTGCGTGCGTGCGTGCGTGCGTGTGTGTGTGTGTGTGTGTGTGTGTGTGTGTGTGTGTGTGTGTGTCCAACAGGATGTTTAACTGGGTGGTGAAAGTGGTCCCTCAGCCCCCTGAAGTTCCTGGGACAGATGAAGATGCTAAACCTAAACCCGCTGCTGTAAGTCAACAAACACACCACACACACACACACACACACACACACACACACACACACACTGTGTTATGTCTGTGTGTCTCTGCTCTCATTGTTTTCTCTCTCTCTCTCTCTCTCTGTCCCCTCTGATCCTACAGAACAATACCAAAAACAAAGATGGTGAGGATTATTTTCAACTTAATTTACACTATTTGTACATAAAATACTAATAGTAATAGTGATAATTTATGATTATATCTACCGTGGTGACGGTGTGTTTACATGTGTTGTCTGTTCTGGGTGCATCTAAAACCTGTGCATTTGTTGTTGTTGACAGCTAAAAACACAGATGAGGCTTCAGAGGACAGGTAAAACTTCTGGATATTTCTCTGAATTATTTATAAAGTGTGCGTGGCTGTGTACTGAAACTCTCGTTGACTTCTCTAACTCTACAGTCAGACTCAGGCTGGAGTCTTAGGCTGGCTGTCTAATGGGTTCTCCAGCGCTTTGCCTCAACCCTCCGGCACCCCTCGACTCTCCAGGTCCAACTCTGACGCTCGGGTAAACTCTCAGATGTTTTAGTGTTTTACACATTGTCTTGTGAGAAATAAATCTCTCTATGCTAGTTAAAAATTATACATGCAACAAAGCCAATAGGTGCCTCTTATTAATTCCCTGATGTTGATCAGTAATGTTAAAAAAATTATAGACATTTTTAGCTTTAATTTGATGTTTTAATTTTCTTATTTTCCTCTATGCCGTGCAACAGTC
Organism: Labrus bergylta; assembly: GCF_963930695.1. Taxonomy (NCBI): domain Eukaryota; kingdom Metazoa; phylum Chordata; class Actinopteri; order Labriformes; family Labridae; genus Labrus; species Labrus bergylta. Next base: position 3,226,977 of record NC_089201.1, on the reverse strand, counting down.
AGGGGAGACTGGAGAAAGGTACAGTATGATTAGATAGAAGTTAGTATTCAACGCTAAATGCATTCCTTAAAGGTAAATTCAGCTCTGTGTTTCCTCCAGGACCGGGGTGATCGGCTGGGTCTCTCAGGGTCTGACCAAGGTGTTGCCTCAGCCCGATGACAAATACAAAGAGATTAACGACAAAGAGGAACACACCGAGGTGAGACTCAAATTCTCTGATTCTCAAACACTGTAGGAACAAGATGAGCATAAAGATTCACATGAGACAGAAAAGCCGAGCAACAGCACGATAATCTGTCAGTTACACTTGACTTTAACGACGTAATGCTGCTGTCACAGGCTTCTATGACTAATCATGTGTAAGGATTACAGCGGAAGCCGGGGGTGGTTCAGCCAGGTTAAAGCCCTCCGTTAACTTCACTGCTGTCTCTTCATGTGACTTTCAGCCCTGTAACCTGGAAGCCTCCGTGCTGCTTTACTGATTATCCAGACAATAAGCAGAACATACATTTGAGAAAAGATTGACATGCTTAACAAACCCTTCACTTATTCCATGTCACTTTGAAATTGACAAGAATTTCAGAATAAAATGTGAATCTTAAAATGAATGGGTAAAAATGTTTAAGTAAATATGATGACATTAATTGAACTTTTTGCCAATAAGGGCCGCAGCATGTAGCTTCCTTTGGCCAAACTTTTAGTCTCCATTCTGCTCTGTGTGAGGAAATGAAAGGGTCTTTGTGAGGCAGGATTTTTATTGCTCCGTTCAACAGTATTTGTAGCCCACATGGGAAGAAACACATGCTGTACTAAATGAAGCTGATGAACAAACAAACAACAGGGCTGCTTTTAGCTCTGTGTGGCTAACAATATACCATTCATACAGTATATAGATGAGATCATTTATAATATATATATATTTATTATTGATATACTGACACTTCCCTTAACCTGTTTATATCCACACTCTGCTGGCTTGACCTTCAATGCATTTCTGCTCTTTCGTCTCAGGTATACGAAGTAGAAACAATGCCAGGTGTGTGCCTTTTTATTTGTCTTTTAGTTTTTATAGAGATATTTTAATATATATTTGGTTTGGTGGTTTAAAATGAAATAAAAAAAATCTCAATACCAGCTGCTCTCTGATTGGTCTCAGCAGATTTCGACCCCCTCCCACACATCCCCGTAGTGGAGATGCACTCAGAATGTGAAGATGAGGTCGAGGATGTGACCCCTGCATTTGGTCCCAGGTGAGTCGCAAATAAAAAGTCACGCAAACACACACACACACACACACACACACACACACACACACACACACACACACACACACACACACACACACACACACACACACACACACACACACACACACGCACACACACACACACACACACACACACACACATTATCACAGGTTGCAGAATGTAAAGACATGAGTATATCTGACCTCTTTTTCTTTTTCTTCTGCAGTGTGGTGAACTGGATAAAACAGATGGTCCCTCAGCCCGTTATGCTGCCCCCTGGTGCTGTTCCTGTAGAACCATCGAACAAGTCAACCCGTTCCTCCTTGGACAAAAGTACACAAACACTCTTCAAGTATCCCCATGAATACTATAAGCCTCACAAGCCTCCCTTTAAATAGGGACATATTTTTGAATTCATTGTATGGTTTCTTTTTTAAACCTCTATTTGTTGTGTTTCTCTTCCCTTCAGTTTTGTCTCCGCCGCCTGAATCTCTCAGTGGGATCTCATTGGATACTGACAGCAAAGCTTCAGGGTATGTTTCTATCCCCTCACTGTCCTTTTTATTTACAGTAATCTACTCTCTTTTCACCAGAAAAAAATAAAATAATGCAACAATGAAAGCTGATGTAGATGATCTCCATGGGAAAGAAAATTATATTTGTTACTAAACTAGCACATCTTGGCCAGAAGGTTTCAGAGCAGCATGTGTAGAAATGTGGTTTGGTGCACGTTGGCGCCCTCTAACGGTCTCTAAGTGCAAATGCACTGTCATAAGACACAGTGCTGTTAAGACTCCCCCTCTTAGAAAACGTGCATTAGTTTAAAAATACAGAGTGCGAAGCTGAACAACCAGTAGACTGACAAGGTTCAGTAATATTGCAACATCTCCAGCCCGTTGTTTGCGAACTGTTTGCATGTGGAGTACTGTGTGTGTTATTTATCCAACTGCTGTAATGATGTCTACAGACTGTGGCTGAATTGCTATTGGAGAGGGTATTTTTTTATTATAGTTAAGATATAACGCTAACTTGAAGATCATCAAGGAAAGAGAAAACTTTTAGGCGTGAGATAAAATCATTTAAATGTGTATGCAAGCCTGAGACATAACTTGGGTTAGAGGACTTCCTGCAACCGGTAAAGCTGCTAAACATGAGACAACGATGACATCGATAAAGATACAGCCCAACGTTACGTAACAATCTGTAAAGAATAATATCTGCAGGGATGTAAACTACCCTTCTTGCTCTTTTGTTACCTTCACCTGTCAGCGTCTTCTTCCTCTAACCTCGGTCATCATATCAACCGAACTAGGTGTAAAGCCCACTAAGTAACATAGTGCAGTAAGCAGGCTATCAGGCCGACCTGTGGACACGGGAGGGACACCATTCTCCTTGTTGAAAGTTATGTTGCCGTTAAATCAACCTTTGAAACTACCATTTCAAGGTGAAAAAAGTTACATATTGTTGCTTTAATTTGTCATTCATGCTTCAGGTTGATGAACGTAGACGTTTTCATTTGCAGATTTTACTCTTATGTTCTTTGAAATTACTTAAAGTGCAATGTTGCTGAACAGTGAAATCCATAACTTGTGTTGTTGTTTCTTCTCAGCATGTGTAGTTGATCAGTTTGTCTGTTGACAGTGTGGTTGGCTGGTTCGTGTCCGGGCTGGGTCTGAAGTTGCCTCAGCCTGCACTTCCACCTAAAGATGAGTCTCAGGTAACATTAGGAAAGGAATTCATGTTTCCTTCTGTCTTATCCTCTTTTTTTTCTGTCAACTTTTTGTTACAATTTGCAGGATTTAATATATAGTAATTCATCTTATAAAACAGCCGTTCTTTTCTTGTTTATTTCCCTTTTTTTTTCGTTCCCAGGCTCCAGCTGAAGTCCTACAGAAAGGTGAGTTTATTTCACTCAATGACATTTTCTCCTTGCTCGAGACAAGTCCTGTTCCTGAGTGCCACAATTCACAGTTCAATCAAGTGGATCACTTAATGTGAAGTTAAACCAGATAAAAAACTATCTTTAACAACAAGGGCTGCGTTTTATTTAACTTCATGCCATTTCTCCCTTTGTGTATCTAATTGGATGGAAATGGTTGCATTTATGTTTTCTATTGAAGCACCCTCTTGTTTTTTCCACCCATAGTTTTTGAGGAGGTGTTTTGGTCGGACGGTCGGAGCCTAACTCAGTCCCTCTTCTCCTTCTGTTTCAGGGGGGAAGGCGCTGCGAGCCCCTTAAACAGCAGGAGGAGACGACTGGGGGAGCCTCTGATCTCCACAACAAACAGACAGACACAGATACCAAAAGACAGATACTGTACTGTTGGCAGCGTCACAGCTGCCATACAGCCCAATACACAAATCAGGCAGCTGTGAAAACGACAAGAATGAAGAAATATATATTTAACTCACCTTGCTGTACTCACTACAGATCCATATGAATGTATTAAGACTTCAAATGAGAGCACTGATATTATTAACACACGTACTGTATAGATAATAATAAGATGTGTCTTTGTCTTCAATCTTAAATGTAAAGTTATTTGCATTTGCACATCTTCTGTTCAACAGAATCCTTTAGTGAAATCCCCGTAGGTGCTGTGCAGTGAAGATTACAGAGTATTTTTATTTTACTTTATTGTGCTTTAACCTACATTATATATTCATGTTGCCATTTTCACAGCCAGAAAAAAAAGGGAATAGGCGATAAAAAGATGACGTACTGGTCCTTTCACACAAATCTGTTTCTGTTTGGAAGCATTTCAACACAAGGTGTCAACTCTTTTGTTGTCAATTCAAAAAAACTGAAAATACTAATAAAAGGGCAGCTATATGACTAGGTAGTATATTGTGCTTTCGCATTAAAACATATATATCTATTTTTTTCTTGATATATAGAGGTAGATGTTGTAAACGTTTATTTTTCCATATACAAGTCCTATTTCTCAATTATTGTGCTCAATGTCGAGCCCATTTTCAGCCTGATCACATGACATTTGTCAAAGCATTTTCACAGTTTTAATAAAGGTTGAACACATGTAAGAGCACTACATGCATTTGAATGCCTATTTTGATCCACTTGATCTATTTGTAAAACGTTGAACTGTGAAATGTGGCCTGGACGTTTGGTTTGGTGATGTCTCAGAGGGTTTGACTCTCATTAAAGAACCGTATGCTCTCATTCAAAACATTGTGATTGTCATGCATACAATGTGGTAGAAAATATACTGTAATGTAAGGAAACTGCAGGAATAATAAAGATTCAGTGTGGACGTATCTATGTGGTCATTTGATTAATGAACTGCTTTGTAGATACAAGGATAACTAAGTGTGCAGCTACCCTTACCCATTTGAAACACATTATGCATAAAGATCAATTAAATATCAAAACCTGTACCTACATCTCAAACAATAATCATCCCCTCCTGAACTGTATATATTTTAAATAAGCAGTTCTCACAGATTCCATAATTAAAAATCCAGTTTGTGATATGTGCCAAAGTTTAAAAAAAGTCCTTTATATATGAAACACTAAGACAAAATCCATCACCACCATGTCTCATTTCTGCCACATCTTGCTTTATACACAAAATCCCCTTTCTCACCCCCTCATAGTTTCAACCATACTCAAACCTGACATGGTGCTGGAAGATGTGGATTCCGACAATGAGGGCCAGCAGACGCATGACGTTGGGACTGGAAACGACAAGAAACCAAATCTGCTACCATTAAATAACCAGCAGACACAGTCCACCTCCAACGTCATTCAAAAATCCCAGCCAACACCGAGTGTGACAAAAATGTCTCAAGAAGACGCAGAGACCCAGACCGGGCGCTGGACGCCGTTCATTCAAAGCATAAAGAGGGAGGCTGAAGACGTGGCTATGGCTACCATGGAGGAACGGTAAGAGAGGTGGAGGTCGTCAGAGCTGCAATACTTTGCCATTTTAATTCACTTACTGGATGTAAATACCCCTTATCATAACATTAAAACATTAATCAAAAAAAAAGATACAAGTATTTGAAAGAACAGACATGATGATGGACCCTGACAAGCCAGCAATACCATCATAACCACTAACAAACACAACATTTTCAAATGAGCTCTGAGATTAGATGTATTGTTGTTAGTAGTCCCTCCTCTTGAAATGTCACTGCTCATGTCTTACAAACTTGCTGATCTATCTTAGAGACAGTTTGAGAGTCCACACAGCTGACATTTCCTCACGTTTGATCATGAAAAAAAAGTTTGTCCAACTGTTGACATCTTGTTCCTAATATAAAAACCTCTTCTCTGAATCAGTAATTATGTAGCCCATTTTGCCAACATTACACTGATACTCAACAGCTCACATCAGCTTTTGACATCTATACATTGCATATTATAGCTGATGGGCTGATGTCTTCCAACAGGGTTGATATCGGCACTGATGTTATGATGATGATGTTCAACAAATGTGTCGACACGTCCCTAGTTTGAATGAAAACATAGAGAGACCATGGGTCAAAGCATCAGTAATATAAGGTCAATATGAAATAACTCAGCTGGTTGGAACAGTTTATATACAGCTGTAGACAATGGTCCAAGGAAAAATTCAACTGTGGTTCTGCCATGAGATATGAAGTTTTAACAATAAGGAAAAATAATTGGTACATCTTAAATGTAATTTACCTTGTTCCAAGCATTTACTGCACATCAATGTGTGTCCTGTCCCTCTTTAGCCTGATGCAGGAGCGCCTGGAGATGGCCCGTATGGCTGAAGAAGTAGCCAGGCAGACAGCTGAGATGGCCATTAGACAGATGGCCAGTGAGGGGCACTCCATTAAACTCTCACTGGGGAGTCAAGAACTGCTGCTGGAGGAACCTGAAGTTGAGTAAGGACCTTTGTTCCAGTAGATAGAGAACACAAGATAAAGTGTGTTTTTTTTAAATCATTTCTTCAATATTTTGTCATTTGGATTAATGTGACCCTGCATGTTCACTATCACCAGACTGCCAATGACACCTGAAGAGCAGAGTGAGGAGGAGGAGCACATTAAAATCACAGAGTAAGAACACAATCACAACTTCCTGGAAATACTTTGTTAGCATCCTATGTTAGTAATGTTAAAGTTAACTACAAGATTCCTACAATGCAAGTAATAAAAGTAAAAGTAACGTTTGTCTAATATTAACGTAAGCAACTGTAATTATGATGAAACAGGGAGGACTGATTATGTTAATTATAGAGGTTCAAGTTAAGCAGCTCTAAGGTCAGTTCATGATATTGTACCCAGATACAGCGCCACCGTAAATTTACTGCGTTACTTTTCACAAGTGGAGGCGCTACAAAGCATCCCATGTCCTACTAGTCGTGTGGAATTAGTCCCAAATCTCGTTTCATCCCCAAATCCCGTGGGATCTCATTATGCGCTGCATCAGCAACATCACACGACCGTGCCTAGCAACCGTAGCTTCCCTTTGCAGACACACTCAACGGTTCCCATGGTAACCGTGTGCACCTGCTGCTGCTGCTGCTGCTGCATGATGGACGGAGGTGTTATGCGATATTTTTGTTATCCTTTTTTTATTTGCTGAACTTTCTAAATTTCCCAAATCTTCTCTGAACTGGACTCGTCATGTGTTGATGCTCATAGGCGTTACCGGAACTATTAACGGTTAACGTACTTGAATATTGACAGAGTAAGTAAGTTGCGTTATCTTGTGATGCCCTCGTTGTTACGTATCCTACTTAAAGGACCTCAATAGATGTTATCAATCAGCTTTCAGCTTTTATTTAGACCTCTAACTTTATTGTTGTCATGATACAAACTGATAATTGGCGTTATGTAAGCTTTGCTGTTACAGGTGGTTTAATGCTAACAACAAAGAGGAAGTTCGCTAACACTGAGTAATGTCATGCTTACATGAACAGTAGGCTGTCAAGTGTTTCTATGAATTCAGGTATGAGGGACAAAAAATGACTAAAGTATAAATAAATAAATAAATAAATAGATAAATAAATGTTGGGAGAAATGCATACAATAATGTATAAATAAATAAATAATTACATAAATGCATCAATAAATATATGAATAAATATATATATAAATAAATTCAACAATTCATGTAAAAATGTATATATAAATAAATATAAATATATAAATTTCTGTATTTCTGTGTCCATGTTGTACAAGGAAAAGTAAACATGTAAATTAAGTGGGCCGTCCTAACATTACTGAAGTAGGATTGATCAATTTTGAAAAACAGACAGAAGCAAATTTACATATATACGTTTCCTCTTACGACCTGGACACAGAAATAAATAGATGTGTAAATGTAAAAATACGGAAATAAATTAATGACTCAATTAATGTGGAAATGTATGCATTGATACATATATAACTGTAGAAATACGCTAATAAATGAATAAATACATGTAAAATTATATAAATAGCCTTTTTCATTAACAAAGTGTATTTATTATTTATTCATTGATGTATTGTTTTCAGCATTTATATATTTATTTATATATTTCTTGATGCATTTATTTAATTATTTATACATTATTGTATGCATTTTTCCCAACATTAATTAATTAATTAATTAATTTATTTATTTATTTATACTTTAGTCATTCAGGCAAACATTAACATAATAATTGGCAATGTAATAAACAGGCCTATAGTATACATTTGGGCAGCATGAATGAGATACAAAGTGCTATAAAAAAAGGGAATTTAGTCTTATAAAAGTTTTAGATTATACCCATAATGTTTAACATTTTTTAACGTGTTTGTGACTCATGCAAATCCTTTTTAGGAGGTTTATATATTCCTTAAGCCTTCTCAAACTTAGTCTACACAGTAACTTTTAGCAAATATCTGTTTTTTTTTATCTGAAATTGCATTAAGAGTAGAATATAAAAAAGTGCATTATGATAGGTGGTCTATCAATATAAGAGTGTGTCCCTCCTAACTGCCTACTCTCAATACAACTCACTGATGTTTAATGCAACTTCACTTCAATTTTGTGGCTCAACGAACACAGCACCAGACACATAACTTGTAACCCGATTTGTTCCCTGTCTTGTACTGCAGAGAGGAAGAGAACCTCGCTGAGGAGAAACAGGAGGAAGAGGAGCCTGTCATCTGTGACCCAGGTAGTTTTTAAACTCCCACATTACATTTGATCATCTCAGTACAGTACAACTCTATCATCGTTGTCTTATGACCGTCTGCTGTTGTATTTTTTTATTTTCTGAAAAAATAATTAAGAGCAAAAAGAGGAAGAAGAGCCACAGCGGACCTCCCCCTCGCCACCTCCAAGTCCTGAACCAGTTACAACCCAGCCCAAGGCTGATCCAGAATCAGAACCAGAAACCGACATCAAGGAAGCCAATGAAGACGCTGAGCCTGTAACCCAGCAGCCACAGAAATCGAAGGCAGATGGTCAAAGCCCAGATTCTGACAAAGCTAGTGACAAAGTAATGTCCACCTATCATAAACTGATAAATAAATCTTTCATAATTTGAGAAATTGTGTCCTAACTGATGCTAAGCCCTACCTGGTCATTCTTTTAATTGTATTGTGTTTTTTTTCGTAGGAGGAGGAAGCTACTGGGGAAGGCTGTGGTGGTATGTAATCTTTTCAATAATTTTAGATGATATTCTTTATATGACTGTGGCAAGAGCTGTTGTGTTACTACTTCCTGTGTGGCTGACTGTTCGGTAGTCTTGTGTCAAAATCTGTAAAATTGACTGTTTCATGCCTGTCTACATCTAGATGAATACATCTTTATGTAATTTACTGTTTTGACTCTAAATTTGTTAGTAAGTAGCTATCAGTCATCTTGAACTGTTACTGTTTATGTCACCTGCTGACTCTGGTTATTAATCATGATCCATCCTTTCATCTAGATGACATCTGACACTGTTATTCAGGCTGAACAAATTGCTGTTTCACTATCGACCCCCAATTCATCTCAGCTTTGCTCATGTTTTTTTTCTGACTGTGAATCTGCCTGTCTCTTCTATAGCTCCAGTCAGCTGTGATGCATTCAAGAGCTGCCTGATGCGCATTCCTCACACCTCAGAGTGCCTGGGCAACATCAACGCGTACTTCAAAGAGAATGGCATTTCTGCCCCCAAACTACCCTCCATGCCTGAGATGCCCAAACAGCTTTCTGACGTCACCAAGTACTTACCCAGCCTACCCTCTCTACCCCCTGAACTGCGCCAAGAGTTTTCCCAGATACGACTCACACAGGTACCCCGGAATATAGCCTCGACTCTGACGGAGCTCTTGCCCAAGAACTCTGAGGGTTCAGTCGCCCCCTCTCTTTCTGGTGTTACCCAGAGCCTTGCAAACATCCCACAGAAGATCTCCCAGTTCCCCACCAGAACTCAGCAGTATTTCCTCAACATCCAGAACCGCCTTAACAGCCTCATGCCTCAAGATGCCTAAAAAAAACCAACAACAACAACAACAACAGCAAAAACAAAAGCAAGACAAGAATCAGCAAGATGTTGAGCTCAACCGGCTCGTCCGACATTCCCCTCTGCCTCCCCCTCACCATCCTCAGCTTCGGTCCCGCTCCCCATCTCCATCCTCCCCAAATGGTAGTACTCTCGAATTGCCCAATGTGCCATCCTACCCACGCCTGCCGCCGATTGTCAGTCCCCCATCGAAGCAGCTCAACTCACCATCCCGCCAGCTTTCTGGTCTCTGTAACCCGGCATTCTTCATTGAAGATGATCCAGACGCTGCACCAAGAAGACCTGCAGGTGAATTGTTGGTTTTCTTGTAAGATCACTTGTTTACACCTGAACTCATTTATAATACATGACATTTTTATAATGTGTAGTATCAGAATGAACTAGTTCATATTCAGAAACACAGAAGCTTTAATTCTACTTTTCTTAAACAATTCTTGAAAATCTTTAAAAAAGTGAATTGTCGTCTGAGTTCACAGGTCATAACAACTTTATTCACTTTGTTTTCAAGACTACAATCACGTTTGGAAAAAGTTCTTCATAAAAAAAAAAAAAAAAAAGCTTGGAAAAGCTGAGGTGTAATATGAATAACAATATCAGATACTGAAACTGCATATCCTAAAAAAACATCTTTTGCATTGAAAATCTCACATTCACACTATTTTGCGTGCTCTCCATTTATCTAACATATTTTTTTACGTTCCCTCTTTCCAGAGAGTTCAAGCCTCAGCCTTCATCCAGCAGTCAACGTAGAGGATTTCGACTCAGACAATGAGAGAGGACGGGAAGGAGGAGAAGGGGCAAGAGGAGGGGAGGAACAGATAAATATTCCCCAAATCCTCACCACCCAGGACCCCAAACTTACAACCCTCACCGTCCCAGTGACCCCTTCTGTGGGTCGTCAAAGGTGAGAATTATTTTCAGTCCTAGTCAGTTTAATTTAACGCTACTTGAGCTGCAACAAAGCTTATACTATTAGTAATACTTTATTTTTTTACTTTTGATTCAAATGTAATATTTCACAAAGAGGTCTTTTCTGAGGGCTGTACAACAATAATATTTTAATCTTGTTCTCTCCCCTCATGTTCCAAACTCCAGCAAAGGAGACAAAGAGTAAGCATCTGCATGGATGTTATTTATCTGTCATTTAGTACTTGTTATTTTCTGTCAACATTGATCCTTCTTTTTCAAGTATAACACCACATTTACATGGGCCAGACCAGTTAAGGAGTTTTTAGACTGATATAAATACCAGGTCAGGATGGAAAAACAAAATCTATGACGAAGAGTATGGCAGCTGATTTCGTGAACGGAAATAGAACTCCTCTGTTCAGCAATGATTTCTTCGCTACGAGTCTTTTAGACACTGCTGAAAGTATTGTCAGGCGGAGCCACTCTGCTGAGCACATCAGATAAAGACACTACTAATATCACTCTAAGCTTCACATTTTCATTAGATGTCATAAAGGTTGGTTTATATATTATATTTTAAACATATATGCGTATAGTGATACATATGTCATAGGCCTATTTCACTGGCTCTAACAAACAACACTTTAATGAAGTATTGGCCAGGTGATTCACATAAAACAAATCTGAATTCACATCACTAGGATAAGTTGTTCAGGCTTCATAAATTCCCAACTTTCTCTGTTGGCAGGTGGAGTGTTTTCACCCGGAATGAGAAAAAATTGACAGATATCAAAAGTCAGAAAGTGTGTTTAGTTTTGTCTGAATCTATTGCCCTCTACTGCCTACTGTGCAGCCACAGTTGGTAGAAACATCAGGGTGGTCTGTCTGAAATACAGACGGACCACCCAACCTGATACATATATTGTTTTTACAAAACAGATGAAGACAGTTTATGACATTCATTGTTTTACAGAGCTCTGACTGTCCTGAAGACGCTGACTATTTGTTTTGTTTTTCTGAAGGCGGTAGACACTGCTCATTTTTGCTGCATGGCTTTCACAGATTTATATGTTTGTAGCTACTGCATCATGCATGTCATAGCATAGCAAAAGTAAAAAAAAAACAATGTTCCTGATTTGTATCATCCCCTGTAGTGTGTTTTTGTGGGTGATTACTTTTGCTTATATGAGTAATATAATTTCCCTTACCCTCTTTTTCTTTGTCTCTTTCTCTTCAACATAAAAAAAATCTACGACAGTATTGGAAGGCATCGTAGGAACATCTGGACAAACATGTAAGATATCAAACCCTTACTGAACTAGCATCCATCCATTTCTAGAAACACACAAGATGCTGCCAAGTCAATATTGTATCTAATGCAGTTTCTTATACCTAAAACAATTGTAATTTGCTCTTTACATTATTGTCTTTAGTGTGAAGTCTCAGTTTGCATTCTTCTTAATCTTACATATGAAGTGAAGAGGACAGCAGGTAGCAGCATGAACTACAACATCGTATTTACTCGCCCTTGAGCAAAATATTTTATTCGTTTTTTCAGAATTCGGCTTTTAATATTTACAGTGAAGCCACAAAACTGTTGATTTCAATCTTTCTGAGGCAAAAGTGTCTCAAACTTTACCCAGTGATGTTTTTGTGTCTACAGTAGGAACCTGCAGTCTCAAAGTGAGGACGATGATGATGAAGGAAACACCCCCGTCAGAGCGTGGCCCAGTCAGTCCAGCCTGCACAGCACAGATGACATGTGAGCTCTGTAGTCACACAGAAAAACAGAAACACATGTATACACACACAGAGGCACCAAATCAGTTCAGACTAATGTGTGAATACCTTATCTGGGCATGTTATAACATAAATAAATAATAGAATAAAACATGATGTCATTTTATTTGTCATGTTATTAGACTGAGAGAACGTCCTGCGTCTTCGGCCAGTCAGACCAGCACAGTGGTCAACGAGCGTCTTCAGGAGCTGGTCCGGATGTTTAAAGAGAGAACCGAGAAGGCAAAGGAGAAACTCATAGACCTCGACAGCTCAGATGAAGACAGCACCATCACTTGTAAGTTTAGTTCATTTTATTTCTGTAACCTACACACAAACACAGAACCTGTCTTTACTCCCACAAAGGATATACTGTATATGTATAATGTATTCAAGTTCATCTTTTAACAACACTAAAACAAAATAAAAGCAGACACAACAGGCACAGAGTGATCCTATACTGCAGCAGCTGTATTATAGCATATTGTCCTTCTAGATTAAAAGAGACCTTTGTCCAGACAATAGATTATTTTGCATCATAAGAAAAGTCCCCACTGACCTTCACACACACACACACACACACACACACACACACACACACACACACACACACACACACACACACACACACACACACACAAAGCTGAGAAGTAAAACACTCTGTCTCCAGTAACCAGCCTCTCAGCTTTCCCCTCATTATTTCTAAAGTTTGACTCAAGTGTTCCTCATTCAAAACTGAGTGTTTTGATTAGTTGTTCCCAAAATGGGATCATGAAGGACTCGTCAATGTGCCTCTCTGCCCTGACTTTTTGTCACCTGCCCATCTCCCTCCCTGCAGCTCCTCCTGAAACTTCAGCTCCTCAGCCTGTTCCTGTTCCTGCTCAGCAGGAGGAAGAGAAAGAGGCACAAGCAGGTCCTTCAGGAGAAGGAGAAGGAGGCCATGGAGTGGAAGGTGGGGAGCAGGCTAGCCAATGCTGCAAGGTTAAAGGCCCTCGCTGGATAAGAGCCTGTGTGCACTACCGCTTCCCTGCCAGCATCGACCCTTTTACCAGTAAGAAGAACCTTGTACAACTTGCTACCTGCTACAGTAAAATCTACTTTACTTAAACTTATCAAAAACAAATGACAAGTGCTGGAACCAAGTGCTGGGCGTAAAAAAAGTAGGTCTTTCCTTTCACATCCAACTTAGCTACGACCGACTTCTAGACTTAAAGGGATACTTCACCCATTGAAACTTGAAACTGTATTGACATTGGGTCATATATGTAGTAGAAATGTGAAATACATTGCGGGCAGACGGACGCCGACACAAACACTTGAAGGAGTCTTGGTGTTCATGTGTTACTTTTAATGACAGCTGTCCTGTTCTATCGGAAAGGTATCCTTAAATGACTTATTGATTTCCGACTCTATCCACTATCCTATCTCTACAATAAAGGCACAAAAAGCCCAAAAACAAATCTAAAAAAAAAAAAAATACAGCTATAATTTTTTTTAAATTAACTTGACCTTCAAGGGGGGCGGGCCGCGTACATTTCCAGAGTGTGTCTGATCACAGGTGACCCTCTCCCTCGTCTTCATGCCTTTCCAATGATCATCCTGTAAACAAGACACACTGCCATCATGTTTTCCTATTAAGTTGTTTACTTTACTTTTTCAGGTTTGTGTTACCTTGGATATTAGTCTGATTTTCGAACTTGTGCCTGCTCCATCCTAGGCATAAAAGCTTCACCCAGGAGTAACACAAACAGGGCTGAAGTCCAACTAGTGCACAGGGTATAAATTGAAGTTGGTTGTAAGATTTATCTCTAAGGTTACACCCAGGCGTACACCGACCTTGTGCACTCGGCTCTCGGAGTCTTACCAACCAAATAGTGAATACATTTCTACAACGACACATTACAACAGCAAAACATTAACTTTTGCTCCACTACAAACGTACATTTTTTCTGTTTAATACTTATACTTATTCTGATGATGATAAAATGTGATTATCATGGAATATGATGTTTGGGCTGAGATGAATCTACTGTATTCATGAGTAGTAAACCTGTCTCTTACTCATGAGTGAATTCATGTTTTTCTCTTCCATTTGTTTCACATTGAGCTAGGCTATTTTTTTGTTTATAACATCTTTTTTGCAAATGTAATTTCTCCTTAATAATACGGATTAGAACCTGCTTATTAGTCATACTCTACTTCCCTCACTGTCTCTCTCTCCCTGCCTCTAACCTCTCATCTGTGTCTCTCTGTCAGACCTTATGTACGTGCTGTGGATGTTGTTGGTCTCTCTGGCGTGGAACTGGAACGTGTGGTCCATCCCTGTGCGCTGGGCCTTCCCTTACCAGACTCCAGACAATATTTACTACTGGCTGCTGACCGACTACCTGTGTGACCTCATTTACATCCTTGACATCACCATTTTCCAGCCTCGCCTGCAGTTTGTTCGCGGGGGAGACATAGTGGTGAGTAGGACTCTGCCAGCTACTTCAATGAGAAGAGAAGAAATCTGTACATCTGGGGACAAAGACCTAAAATCATGTTTACAAAATGATTACACTGCTCTGCGGACTTCAAGGAGCAATATGAAACTCTGACATGTAGCTTTTAAAATTGGTACGGCAATCCAAATTCAAAACATTGAAAAGATCTGTCTCCCCCCGCCCCCTCCTCCCTCTAGTCCATGTCATGCGGAAACCTTAAAACCTTTCTGCGTTCTAACCTCTCTCCATTTTTCTAAAGCATCGCCAATATTGATCCTAGTTTGAGCACGTTTCTGCTCGTGGAGCTTATTAGAAACGTGCAGAGGCTTTTTAGGTCTGGTCTCTGGTCCAAACAAATCCAGAGCATTCAGGAGCAGAATCTAAAGTTAGAAGGAGGACATACTGGCTGCTGCATTGTTGTCAGAGTAGCCAGCACTTCAACATAGCATGTTTCCTTAATGTCTGATCATATAGTAAGGTCACTTTATCATTCAGTAGACATTTGACATATTAGTCCTTTAAAGTAGTAGCTGATGTTGTCAACTTAAGAATCAATCTACCAAGATAAAAGTTTATATCTACTGTTGTGTTGTTTTTTGACAGAGTGACAAAAAGGAGATGAGAAAGAATTACATGAAATCCAAACGATTCAAAGTA
Source organism: Labrus bergylta (assembly GCF_963930695.1). Classification (NCBI taxonomy): domain Eukaryota; kingdom Metazoa; phylum Chordata; class Actinopteri; order Labriformes; family Labridae; genus Labrus; species Labrus bergylta. The sequence goes on along the minus strand of NC_089201.1, from coordinate 3,211,425 downwards.
AGTCAATCAAAATTAATGAAGCCCATTTTTGTTTTGCTTTTATTTATAACATGAGAAAAAAGAAATCATTGAAGCATTTCAGTCAATTGGTTTATCCTGTCCTGTTTTTCAGTTTGATGTGGCCAGCCTTGTACCTTTGGAAATTTTCTATTTGAAAACTGGCGTCAACCCTCTGCTCCGCTTACCAAGGCTGCTGAAGGTGAGCTTTATTGTCCCTTTTCAACACATTACAGCTTTTTAAGATTTAAGCAATGTGGCAATATAAGAATATGTTTTGGCAGGAATGTCAATCAAACATCCAAAGCCAGACATAAATATGTTACCCTGACAAAGAAAAATATGGATTCGTATAAAATGTTAATTTTCAAGACTTTATGTTTTCATTTTGGAAAATCAGATCAATCAATGAATTAATCAATCAATCAATCAATCATTATTGGTATAGCACCAATTCATAATAAGTGTTATCTCGAGACGCTTTACAAAAGATGTCGGTTATCAAGTTAACAAATCTTCAAATATTATCTGCTCTCATTGCCTCTCCAGTTCAACTCCTTCTTTGAGTTCAACGAGCGTCTGGAGGCAATATTGACCAAAGCCTACATCTACAGGTCAGCTGCAGCATGATGGTTCATACAGCCCTACACCACAGTCTCCCTTTTTGTCTTTCTTTCCCTTTTCTCACTTTGTCTTCCCTGATGTTTCTGCCTCTCAGTTTAAGAGACATTAAAGTCATTAATCTCTGTCTCTTAGGGTGATTCGCACCACCACATACCTTCTATACTGTCTTCACTGTAATGCCTGCCTTTACTACTGGGGCTCTGCATTCAAAGGACTGGGATCAACCAAGTGGGTGTACAACGGAGAGGGCAACAGGTCAGTGGAATAAACATGCACACACAAGTGATTGCTGATTTTCACTTAAGATAAGGACAGCAGTTTAAAGGTGAGTTATTGGTGCACAGCTGTTAATACAAGTTAAGATAAGGTCAGGTTGCTTCCCAGTATTTCATTATTTTGCACCTCTTTGATTACTCAAACAATCCAAAGTAAATGTCCCTTAGTCTGTATTATATAATATAGTTGCATCTTTTGACATTTCACTGTTATGATTCACAAACTGGGTCCATCTTATTTATAGGTAGCTAATTTCCTATGTCGTTTCTTTTGACTGCTACATGTCTTTGTCTCTGCTCAGTTACATTCGCTGTTACTACTTTGCTGTGAAGACTCTGATCACCATTGGTGGTCTGCCAGACCCCACCACCCTGTTCGAGATCATCTTCCAACTCATCAACTACTTTGTTGGAGTCTTTGCCTTCTCTATCATGATTGGACAGGTGTGTAGATGAAATGTAAATGTTACTCAAAGTGCTTTTTACACCACAGGTCACACCTACTCATTCACACAGTAGCAGAGGCTGCTATTTAAAGTGTTCATCAGTATTAACTAACGGTAGCAACTTGGGGTGAAGTGTCTTACCCAAGGACACATCGCACATGTGACTGCAGGAGCCGGGGATAAAACCCTTGACCTTCCGGTTGAGAGACGACTGACGCTGAAAGCTGAGCCACAGACATTTGTGTCTCTTTCACATTAAAGAGCTCATATTATGCCCCTTTTGGGGTTCATATATTTAATCTATGTACCTACTGAAGTATGTTCACAATAACTAAAGTTATAAAAAAATGTCTGTTTTCATGTACTGCCACTCCATGCACCGGCTCGCTTCTGACTCTCTCTCTAAGGCTCTGAAGTGCCCACGTTCAGAGTCCCCACCTGTGCCAAGTCTGATCTGATTGGTCGGTCTGTCGGCTCTGCCGTAATTGGTCAGTCGCTCAGCACGGTTCTCGGAAATGTCACGCCCCTTTTACCATATTGGGAATACAGCCACTGGCTCCGTCCGAGGGGAGAAAAAACATTAGCATGTTAGCACTACTGTGCTACCGCAGGCTACGGCATATCGTGGGCGTGCTACAGAAGTTAACAGGCGTGCAACATGAGCTGCTGGGCTTGCCACAACGAGCCAATGAGCTTAGATCAGTGATATCACACTGACAAGACGTCACACTGGCAACATTTTTATCGAGGGGGGCTAGAACCGATCGTTACATGCAGCTAATGCTACAGCTAACAGGAGGACGTAGGAGAAGCCGCGTTTCTGCGGACTTTGAATTTTTTCACATAGATGTGCCTAAACATGCACAGGACACTTGGAAAACACACTAAAGAGCATATAAAACCAGAAAAAGCATAATATGACCCCTTTAAATGTACAAAATAATAGCAGCTCCAGTATTTTTTTATAATAATTAGACAATAGTTAATTTCTTTGTGCAAAGATGTTCAAAGGTAAAGATGGTCTAAAAGGCTTTATATGCGATTTTTTGATCCAACAGATGTCGCCCTTGAGCACCAGCATGAAACCAAAACAACTTGCGCTGCATTGTTGTGTTAGCATGCTAATGCTAGCGATCTTTATTATGCTCGTATCTTCACACTGCATGTAAATTTACCTGAAATGAGCGTGATCTAGAAACACAGTTAAGCAGTGAGTACAGTATGTTATTCTTCTTTTCTCTAGTCCCTCAATTAAACAACTTTTATACACGAGGGGAGGAGTCAGCCGGCCGTCTGGGCGATGTAAACAAAGTGAAGATAGGACTCTGAAAACTCTGAAAACATCACAGACAGTGGGACTCGGGTGTTACACCCATTGTAGACAGTCATGACTCACAGAGTTATTTTCAGAGGATATACTTGATTTCTATTATATTTAAGAGTGAAAAATCACATATTAAGCCTTTAAATGAACAGTTTTTTGGATTGTTTTGCTCAAATATTCTTCAGATGCGTGATGTGGTTGGGGCAGCCACAGCTGGTCAGACCTACTACCGCACATGCATGGACAACACCATTAAGTACATGTACTCCTACCGCATCCCCAAAGACGTCCAGAACCGCGTCAAGACATGGTATAACTACACCTGGCAATCACAAGGCATGCTGGGTAAGAAGAGCAGAATGTTTTTCATGCACTTCTTTCACCTGACTTTTCAGTTTTACTCTAAGTCTTATTATCTTCGTCCCAGATGAGCAGGAGCTGCTCACGCAGCTGCCAGATAAAATGCGTCTGGACATCGCCGTAGATGTTAACTACTCCATCGTCAGCAAAGTTCCACTTTTTCAGGTAGGAAGTCTTTAAATACACGTAAAACAACATCATGACATACTTCATGGCAGTATATATTCCAAAACATTGTTTTGTTCTGCACTTTTACAGGGTTGTGACAGACAGATGATCTTTGATATGCTGAAAAGCCTTCGCTCAGTTGTCTACCTACCTGGGGATTATGTTTGTAAAAAGGTACTCCATCTCTTTTTTCCTCTTAGGAATTATTATTTTATTTTTTTTATTTTTCCCTTTTTTTTATTCACTCTATCATCTCATTCATATCCTGCTTAGGGCGAGGTGGGTCGGGAGATGTACATCATAAAGGCGGGCGAGGTGCAGGTGGTTGGAGGACCAGATGGGAGGACAGTTTTTGTCACTCTTGGAGCAGGATCAGTCTTTGGAGAGATCAGGTGAAGAGATTTTAAGAGTTTGTGTTGAATTTATTATTATTGGAAATTAACAACAGATCAATTAGTCTTAAGTTTTAGTGTCTTAGATGACAACTGTATACAAATAACCTTAATACAGGGGAAAAAAAACCTTATTCCGCTTGGTTTAAATTATTTTTCCCCATTTTGTTTTGAATGAAAACCTCCAAATATTTCATAAAATAATTGAATTGTCCTGTGTGTTCCAACACTTGAAATGGTCCCTTTAAACCCGGATTCTTCTCCTTGGCAGTTTACTTGCAGTAGGCGGGGGTAACAGACGCACAGCAAATGTAATTGCTCATGGCTTTGCCAATCTCTTCATCCTGGACAAGAAGGACCTGAATGAGATCCTGGTCCACTATCCAGAGTCCAAGAAGCTGCTTCGCAAGAAGGCCAGGTTAAACACACTGCGCTTTTTAAACGACAATAACAATTACTGTAACCAACTCTGGCATGATGTTTTTATCTGCCACGCCCCTACTTTAGTACATTTATTAATGTTTTTATGGATTACATGAGTTGAATAAGAAGATGCTGCTGTCTCAACCACAGGAAGATGCTGACAACGGGAAAAAAACCTGAGCCAAAAGAGAAGCCAAAAGATTCCCCTCAGGTCCCGGCAGCCCCTGTAAAGCCAGAGACACCCAAACTGCTGAGAGCAGCTCTGGAGATGACTGAGAGATCCTCTGGACTCAAAGGAGCTTTGGCTAAAGTCAAAGAGAAGACAAACAAGTCCAGTATCTCATTGCAGGTAAACTACATCAAACCTGAGCACATTCACAAGAAAGAGAGTTCTTTATAAAGAAAATGCATCTCTTTTCTTCTTATGCAGCCCTCCATCTCCTCCTCCCTGCCTCCACCATCTCCCACCTCCAGCTCTGGACCAGAGAGAGATGATGACACACCATCGCCCGTCTTTGCCGGCTCCGCCTCATTTCGATCCGCTTCCTGCTGCCACAACGATGACTCTGTTGTTCCTCACTCTGCATCACAGAGCCACCAAGATGCAGAGTGAATGCTCACCGGGGACCGAAGAGAAAAGGGAGTCAATAACGATGAGGATGAAGGGAACAAGTGTGGGAAGAGGAAAGGAAAGGAGTTGTGATAATTCTCTTAAGGACAAGGCAAGGAAGGGAAACCAGAAAATGTTGACAGCTGCAAGGCCATTAGAGTGAACAAATGGTAATAAAGTTAAAACTTCTCTAAAAGTAAATGAGACAAATTCACAACGCTGAAAGTACTCGCCAGATATCTACAGAATGATTCAAGTCGAGGGAGAAGACGTGTTGTAAATTAACATGTCCACAAACTGTCATGGCTTGGTGTTAACCTGATCTCCTCAAGTTGTGACATTTGCAGAATTTAAAACGTAGTTCAGTATCCACCCTGACTCATGAAAAAAAAGCTCTACCGTTGTATACATAATAATAATAAAACAGCATACTGTCTTCAATATGCTGTGCTTTTGTGATGTGACCTGTACTTACACTCTATCTCAAGGGCTGTGTTTTACATGAGAACAGCTACAGCTTATGGACTTCACTGTGTCTGCTTTTTGAGCTGTACGGCTGGAAAGTACCGCTTCGTTCTCCCATTGCTTTGCTGCTTTTTACATCCACGTCCGTGTTCATCTTCACTAATCATTCTTCATTATAAGATCATCTAATGGAGGAGCAATCAATTCCAGGCCTGGTAACCACAACAGATTCAAGCCTAATTCCAATCTTCACTGAGTATACATCAGTGCTTTCACTGTGGTGACCATGAGCATTGAAACCTGTGTGGGGTGGCACACTGAAGGCATAATGGCTAACTCTGCAGTTTCTACTAAACTGACCCATAACTTTTTTTCTAAACACTCCAACACTGTTTTTGCTGTTGTTGTCTGCTAACCGTTTACAGATTATTTAGAAAACTTAAAAGTTGCCTTATATGTTTTGTCCCTGCTTTACTGTGTGTGTTGTGTGAGTAGCTTGCACTGTTGATGGTTTTACAATTACTTAAAAAAATATTAAAATTACAGACCTGGTAGCACTTTTTTAGGTTGTAAAAACATCATCGTCGCTACTTCCACCCAGATGTGAGACAGACCAAGCACAGTATCGTTTATATTGTGTTATATACATTTTCAGTCTGTCTTTGGCCATCACTTCTTTAAACAAGCTCAAACGTCATCTAGCCTCTTATTACCTCAAAAGTGGATTTCACATGCTTATACATGCTTATAATCTTACTTACTAACATTTAGCCATGTATACATGTAATACTATTACTGTCATATACATTTTACAACCGATTAATGTTTTTATTTTGTACAATGTAAATATATTTGGTTTTTAAATCTAGATAATTTTCAGGTAAAATCGCTGTATGTCTCTGCAGTTGTACATGCAGTCTAATAATGTAAAATATTTCATTTGTGCTGTAAATGTGTCCAGGATTCAGTAGTCATTTTAGATTTATCATTTTTATATTGATGAATTAAAAAATGAATACAGCCTCAGAAAATGGGCCCGCAAACCGGCTAACCATACTGCCAGACAATCTAGAAGTTATAAGTATTGTGTGTGTGTGTGTGTGTGTATGTGTGTGTGTGTGTGTGTGTGTGTGTGTGTGTGTGTGTGTGTGTCCAAGTTTGTTTTGAGAAATTAGTGCTTATAAAGGACTCAATAAATGTGTATTTATGTGAATATAATCTTGAATTTGTCCCTGATGTAGCTGTCTTTTTGTGACATTTTGTTCAAATAAATGATTGTTCTCGGCACACATTTTCCCGTTTTATTCATGTCCCACAATAACTCCTCACCCTGTAAAACTCACTATTCATAGTCTATAAGTTCTCTAAACCACAAACCAAAACAAAAATTACAATAGTTAAAAGGAATCAACAGATTTGCAGTGAATGTGTCCTCTTTCAGCTGTTTGTATTGTAGGTGAGTATTATCACAGTAAGGTATCAGCATATAAATGATTTCCATACATCCTACACCACTATCCTAATATTGCTTTTATATAAAAAATATATCTTTTCAATAATAAGTTTCAGGCTGCCTGAAAAGGACGTTGGAAACAAATGTCATATGTCGTATATATCTCTTGTTTTATTTCAAAGATTTTTTCATGTTTTTCCTATTATTCTCTTGCTTCACCAGAAGAAAACCCTGTACTGCTAGATGAACCCAGCTAACTGCTGGTCCTGCAGGTCCTTCCGTTGCTAAAACACAAGACCAGATTTTCGGCTGAGCGGGCTGCTGGACCTTCTGAACCATTTCGGACCCAGCCTGTGAATTTGGAACCTGCTCTATATGTGATGTAATATCTATGAAAGAATGCGTCTTTGGACCCAGTAAATGTTCATATAAAAACCTGTCCGAAAATGGCCATTGATAAGGCAAAACACTTGATTTCATGTTTTAGGAGACGTAAGTGCACAATTGTGTCATATTATCTCATGGGGGACTCTGGGACTGTGTCCGAATCCACTTACTACATACTGCCTACTACATACTCAAAATATATATATGCATACTGCATATAACCCGACCGTTAGTATGCCGTGGGCAACATATGAAAATACAGGTCAGAACGTTCTTCCGGTCCCAAACTTCGTTGGATGAGCTAGCATCAAGCTATTGCGACAGTCAGTCCATAAATATAATTCAACAACAATATGCAAACATTCATTCCTAATGCAACAGCGTAGTCATTTTGATAAAATTTGGCAACATGTTAAATTTTTTTCAGCACAGAACTTTTATTTTAAGCCGCTAGTTATCTGGGCCGTGGTATGACCAGTACGCTCCCATTTCAATTCTGGCCAATCTAGTATACATCTGAGTATTTCTTGCATACAAAAAAATTGCATACTTTGATTTTGGATCATACAACTTACTCAGTGTGACGTCATATTTAGTATGAATTGTATGAAAGTATGCAGTTTCGGACACAGCCTGGGTCTCTCTACAGTAGTACCAAGCGGCAACCTCCGGTCTGGAAAAATGAAGCCAATGTGGAAGTGCAATATCCTGCAGTACGCTGAGTGTCTGCATGAGGCTGGCTGCAGGAACACACATGACACAGTTACATACACATGACTGGCAAAAAAGCTGTTTCAAAGCATAAATGAACATGTTTACAGCCTATATTTTCTAAACAATTGCACTATACAGTAATTTTCTTGGGTCCCCAACATGCAAGTTTCTCTCAGTGCAGTGTCAGATATGTGTACGTAAGTGGCCCTGATTTGGACCAGGTGTGGGAAACGTGTTCCAGCACTCTGCTGGCTCTCAGAGATAGAAGGCCTCATTCACAAACTGTGCGTACACACAAAGTTTGCAGTTTGTACGTTTGTTGCCGCACAAATCAGGGATTCATCAATTTATTCTTACTCTGCAAACAAAAATAGAACTTCCTCAGACCGTGCGTCAAAATGATTGACCAGCTTTCTCAGAAAATGTTAACTTAACTCTTTAACTAAATGCATGACATATTAAAAATACATTCTGTAATAAAAAATATAGATATACTGTATATATATGTTTCATAGACAAGAATTAAAAACGTGAATTTACTAATGCATTGACTAAATGTATAAAATAATCATAAAATGTATGCACCTCTTGAAATGTAATGGTTTTGACTTTCATTTAATCGGTGACCCCTTCCACTAATATTGCAATGAAATATTGCATGTTACCAAAACCAGCTGATTAATTGGAGCCTATTCAAGGGCATGCAGGGAACAACCAAGAAAGTGTAAAGATCTAGCCTTGCTGAAAGAAATTTCAGCCAGTTCCATCAGAAGAGAGCATAGCAGACCGTCACAACATGTTTGAAGAGTGTGACGAATGACTGATCGGCTGATTCAGACTGCCAATGCGTGTACTGAATTGAATTGTCATATATGTTGTCAAATTTGCTCTACCTCGGGCAGGGGTATCTCAACTTCATCTATTAGATTTTATGATTAATAAAAACTCTACGTAGCTTTTGAGTAATATACTAATCTATTAATGTGTGTATTTATTGATTTATATTAAGCGCTTTCAGTCTGGTGTCCGTAAAGCGCATCTACCTAAACAACCAGTTTACACAAGAAGTATAACATGTGAAAATGTAAACTCTTTGAAAGCCTCCATTTACTTTTCTTCTCCTGTCAGCGCCTAAAGTATTTTAAGACCTGACTTGAAGGCACTTGTAATTGTCAAATATGTCATTCTCTGAAACGACATTTAAGCCCCTGGACACAGCTCTCTTTTTTACCTTTTGGGGCCATCTCTTGCAACTTTTATTTGTTGACAAACATGGAGCATCTTGTCCTAAAGGTTTCACTAATAATGAAATAGACTACTTCCTTGTGTAGTCGGTAAAAACAGTTAAAGAGAAGTTTTCACTTCAACTTGTAAGACCTTGTTTATCTGTAAAATGATGAACAGGACACAAACTGTCTCTGCACATGAGACACTTTAACAAGGCAGACCGATAACAGACACAAATAGTTGTGTTGGTGCTTTACTTTTGTAAATATAATATTTTTAAGCCTTAGCTCTTGTAGACATACAAAATCTAATTCCGTATGTAAAAGGTAGTTCACTTGTTCACTTTATCTTTTCTACATTAGTAGAAAATTTAGACCCCATTTACACAAAAACGCATATATTTTCATGTGGTTTGGCCTCTCATTTACATGAAAACGGAGGTTTTATCACGGAAAATTATCATTTCTGAAAACGCCGTTTTCGTGTTTGTGTGTTTACTGGGTGAAACCGGAGTTTGAGGTTATCAAATGTCACATGCAACAGAAAATGCTCAACGTCATGTGAGCGTCCTATCATGGATGCTGTTGAGGTGGTACTTCCCTCTGACTGCCCTCATTTCTGTCGACAGGTGCCCCCCCGAGTTATTTCCTCCTTTACATGAGGATACTCCTCAGAGGTCTTGGACGGGTACTGTTCCAAGAACAATGCCAACATGTCCTCGTATTTTGTTTGGCATGATTCCCAATCTACATTTTATTGGGCTTTACTTGCCTCATAATCTAAGGCGACACGAAGGAGTAGCTCCACTTCACTGTCAGTCCAAACAAATGGACCTCTTGCCATATTTACCATTTTTGAAAGGAACAGGAAGTCGCTCGTGTTATTCGTTGTTGTTGTTGATTCTGAGGATTCTGATTGGCTTGCATGGCTTTAACCTTTCTCGTTAAACTGCCGCCTATAGGTTTATAGTATAGTTTATCAAAAACAATCTGGTGTGTATGACGTTATTGAAAACGGAGGTCCCATATTCTGCTTTTTCTGGTTTTATATGCTCTTTAGTGTGTTTTCCAAGTGTCCTGTGCATGTTTAGGCACATCTATGTGCAAAAATTCAAAGTTCGCAGAAACGTGGCTTCTCCTACGTCCTCCTGTTAGCTGTAGCATTAGCTGCATGTAACGCTCGGTTCTAGCCCCCCTCGATAAAAATGTGTCAGTGTGACGTCATTGTCAGTGTGAGATCACTGATCTAAGCCCATTGGCTTGTTGTGGCAAGCCCAGCAGCTCATGTTGAAATTTCCGAGACGCGTGCTGAGCAACTGACCAATAAGGACAGAGCGGATCGGCAGACCAATCAGAGCAGACTTGGCCAACGTGTTGTTGCTGTTGTTGTTGTTGTTGTTAACTAACTTGGATTAAAGTTAAGACTAAAGTACAAACAGGTTAGCCAATCTCGAAGTTAACTTACCTCGCCATGGTGATTTCTCAGCCGGAGATACATGACTCTCCATCTCTCTCTCTCATCAATAACAATAATAATTGAATAAACAAAATAAATAAAGTTAAAGCTAAATGCTCCATTTGACTAAAATTAAATTAATAAGTAGCTAAGTTAGAAAAGAAAGTTAATTAATGAGAAGGAAAAGGAAAAACGTTAGCCTAACTGATCTGTCAAAAACCATCAAAATGAACGCTGTCAGGGTTGCTAGGAGACAGAACAGTTAGTGACGCAAGTAGGAAGTACTCTCGTAGACCAGACCGTCTCATTTTGGAGACCGCTCGGTTCAGCCTTCTCAGTCTATGGAGGACGAGAAGACCACGCCCTTTGAAGGCTGGAATGGGACACAGCTACAGTGTGTAGCATTATGGGTAATGAGGTGGTGATGTTCGATTAAACAGTCTGACGGCAGATGGGATGAACGACCTGCGGTAGCGCTCTGTCTTGCAGGGTGGGTGTCTGAGTCTGCTGCTGAAGGAGCTGCTCAGGGCCCCCACAGTGTCATGCAGGGGGTGAGAGGGGTTGTCCATGATGGATGTCAGCTTCACTAACATCCTCCTCTCACCCACCTCCTCTACAGAGTCCAGAGGAGTAGGCCTTCAACAAACATAAAACAATTACATCACAACCATTATCAAATAGCCTAATTTAATTGGACAAGAGGCATAAAATACTATACATATTAAAAGAATAATAATAAAAATAACATTCTTGTAACATTTCATATGAAAAGTTTATTAATTAATCATTTTATGAAAACATGCACAACTTTTGGCAGCACATGCCTTTTTTTAATGATTTACAGATTTCAGAGAGATATTAATAGTCATGTATAAAGCTTTAACAGACAAATTGAAAGATTTAGACAGAGCTGTCTATTTGATTAACAATTAATAAAGGGATTAATAAAGGATAAATTAAATTAAATTAAATATGCCACATCAGAGGTCAGCTGAAAATCTGGCACAAAAAATTCAAAGTGGAGTGGATCAAACGGCTGCAATGAAGAGGGGAAAGGCACTGGAACCAGTTGCCATCCAGGAATATTGCAGGGTCAAAAACACCAATTACCGGTACTGGCCATGTGGGTTTGTCATCCCTCCAGATGCCTCCTGGTTAGGGTCCTCTCCTGACAGTGTGTTGTTTGATCCGACTGAAAGTCCACGATTCGGCCCTCTGGAAGTGAAATGCCCCAATGCAAAGAGCTATGTTGACTTGAAAATGCAGAGTCACAGCTACTACTTGCAGGTGCAGGGCCTGCTGTTATTGACAGGGATGGAGCGGTGGGATTTTGTTGTTTTTGCAGAGGAAGATACAGCGCATCTACAGGGACTCTGATGTGTTTAAAACCATTAGGGAGAAGGAAAATTATTTTGTATTTTATTTTTACTTGGAAGTTTAAACAAAACTGTAATTTGAAGCAGGGTGTTTTCAGGTCCTTAAATAAAAACCCACTCCAATAATCGTATTCATAACCCTGCCTCCAACTTGCCTGCTTGGGGACATTTGCCTTTGCCTTTTCACCTGTCTTGGTGATTCCCAAAAGCAGGGCCCCGAAGGAAAGCTATGACAAGAAGAAAGAGATCTACTACAATTCTTACAGACACACCAGTCAGGAATTCCCTTGAGGAGGAGCAGGAGAAGGCATTCATGTCAAAAGTAAAGCGAAAGGTATTTTCAGAAAAGGAGAAAACAGAAAAGAAGATAAGAAATAAGTACACAAAATAAAATGAGAATGGAAGTGCGGAGGAGGAATTGAGTCCACATGAGCAGAATAAAACATCTTTCTCCAAAGGTAAACAACAGGCATCTACAGAACAGGAAAACAATGCAAGGAGGAAAAGAAACAAGTGCACAAAAAAACATGAGGATGAAAGTGAGGATGAGGAAGCCTACTGCATTGTCTGCCTGGAAAGCTATTCATAACCTAAAGAGGTCTGGCTCTCTTGTGTTTCTTGCAAGGCCTGGGCACATCTTGCCTGCACTGATAGCAGTGCCATCTACATGTGCCATAACATTCAACATCACTCTCATCAAAATGATGATTGAAACATTAAGTCAACATTGTTTCAATAATTGTTCATTGTCTGGGCTTTAATTTTAACAGATGTGAAACGACAGTGGTAGATCAAGCGACAGTGACCAAGCAACTATTGAAAAAATACTGTATTTGCGTGTAATGTTTAAAAAGTGCACTTTCAATTGAGTGAGTGGGGCTTCCTTTCTGATGTCCTTAACACCTTATTCTTTGGCGTTTCTGTTTTCTTGTATTTTGAAAATCCCCCAGAAGCGTGTACGAAAGTTACATAATAAAGTTCCGCTCCTGATTGGACGATACAACATACGCTAGCTTTGTCCAATAACGTGTCAGCTAGGCGGAGCAATAAGAATATATAAACAGAGAGTCGACGGTGATAAATTAATTCACATTTCGTTATAGAATAGAAATTAATATCGAACATGTCTGGAAGAGGAAAGACCACCGGGAAGGCCAGGGCAAAGGCGAAGAGCCGGTCATCTCGGGCCGGGCTTCAGTTCCCTGTCGGCCGGGTCCACAGGCTGCTGAGGAAGGGGAACTACGCTCAGCGTGTCGGCGCCGGAGCTCCCGTCTACCTGGCGGCGGTGCTTGAGTACCTGACGGCTGAGATCCTGGAGCTGGCTGGAAATGCAGCCCGTGATAACAAGAAGACCAGGATCATCCCCCGTCACCTGCAGCTGGCTGTCCGCAACGACGAGGAGCTCAACAAGCTCATGACTAACGTCACCATCGCTCAGGGCGGTGTGCTGCCCAACATCCAGGCTGTCCTGCTGCCCAAGAAGGCCGAGAAAGCTGGCAAGGCCAAATAAGTCGTCCTTGAACGCAACACCACAAAGGCTCTTTTAAGAGCCACACACACATCCTATCGAGTTTCTTCCTGTTACAGTGAAAATTAGGTAGTCACTGAAAAACAAATGTCTTCAAGTCAGGTCTCAAAATACTTTAGGCGCTGACAGGAGAAGAAAAGAAAATGGAGGCTTTCAAAGACTTTACATTTTCACATGTTATACTTCGTGTGTAGACTGCTTGTTTAGGTAGATGCGCTTTACGGACACCAGACTGAAAGCGCTTAATATAAATCAATAAATACACACATTAATAGATTAGTATATTACTTAAAGGCTACGTAGAGTTTTTATTAATCATAAAATCTAACAGATGAAGTTGAGATACCCCTGCCCGAGGTAGAGCAAAGCATACCCATATTTTTACATAACTTGAACATATCAAGTTTATGAAACGGATTGTTGTATACAATTTTGGATGTTTTAAGCATATTAACAACAAACGAAAATAGGTCAAATTAGGAAGGGACAGCTCTAGCCTTAGCACATGTATCTCTGGGAATCAGAATTTAACCAAATTTGGACAGGATGTTCACAGATAGTTATTAGTTACAATTATGCAAAGTTTTTATCAATACCATTTTGAATTTTTCACACTTAAACACACATGTAGTTTAGGCGGAAATTGAAACAAAAATTCAAAAGGTGTGTATATCAAAGTCTGTCATTTCTTAAGTAAGGACACCAAACATTAAGATATGTAATTTGTATCTTCTTTAGACTGTTATCTCAACATAAAAGCAAGTTATTTGACTTTTCACTTGACCCTATGCTGTCACCAGCCCCTAACAGGAAACTAGTGCAGCCAGGATTTCAGGGCGACCTGGTACAATGGGGCCCTGTGGATGTGTATGTGGGAGGAGGTGGCCACAAACAATTGATTAAGACTCAACAACACACAATATAATTGTATTCTGTAATATATATATAATTAAACATTTTATAGTTATTCCTAATACATTTTGTCTCATATTTTCTATCTTACATATGATTTATATGATGACACTCAGAGTCAACTCGCTGCTTTCAACAATATTATCACCATGACATTGTTTCTATTTCATTCTAAAAAATTTAACTTTTTCCTTTTTGGGGGGTTTGTTCCTCTACAAGGCTTAAACTAGTTCTTGAAGTTCTTGAAGTTTTCCTAACCAAACAAGTGAAGACATAATTCCCGGGGAGGAGAAAAACCGTGATTCACAGTTACAGTGTGCTGAGATTATAACAAATACCCTGTAGGTTACTGTCAGCAGATACTGTAAATAGATGTAATAATAACACTGATCAAGTCATTTTAAAAACAATGTACAAATGAAAGGCTGCAGAGTAATACGATTATTTTAATGTAAGGCTAAATGTCATTTATCCTGCAACTGACCAAAGAAACCCCAGCAACTCAACCCTCCATAACCCAGTAGTTTCCTCCCAGCCGATGCTGCCTGAACATATATCACACATCATGCACACACCCAGACAAATTGACAATATACATTTTACATAGACACAAACGCACATTTCCTTTTTGTTTGAATGTTTTCTTTTATTTATTTTTCGTTTAATTTTGGTGCCTTGGTCTGCATGTGCCCTGTAAACCTTAAGTCCTCTGCCTCCTGCCCCCTCAGCTGATATAACTGAACCCCCCCACCCTATGGATAGAAAAGGGCAGAAGCCCTGAACTATCCCACCAGGATCCTGATGATTTAGCCTTCGGAGTCAGTTCGTCTTTAGAAGAATTATCATCTAATCAGAATGAGTGGTCGCGGAAAGGGAGGGAAAGGACTCGGCAAAGGAGGCGCCAAGCGTCACCGTAAAGTCCTTCGTGATAACATCCAGGGAATCACTAAGCCCGCCATCCGCCGTCTGGCTCGCCGTGGCGGTGTGAAGCGGATCTCCGGTCTGATCTATGAGGAGACCCGCGGTGTGTTGAAGGTGTTCCTGGAGAACGTGATCCGTGACGCCGTCACCTACACCGAGCACGCCAAGAGGAAGACCGTCACCGCCATGGATGTGGTTTACGCTCTGAAGAGACAGGGCCGCACTCTGTACGGCTTCGGAGGTTAAACCTGTTACTCCACCTGGATACTAAACAAAAGGCTCTTTTAAGAGCCACACACATCACCTAGAGAGCTTTATTCACACTCATTTAATTAACACTTTACAATAGAGCATTACATTATAACCCAACTGTTTAACTTATAAATTATGTCATTTTGGTCCTTTTCGTAGAGTCACGGATGGAAGTTTTTATTAACCTAATTTCTCCTCTTAACTCCGGTACTAGAGAAGTCTGACGGCCGCAGAAATCTCGTCTTCTACGCATTGGGGGCAGCAATCGAGTTTAAGTGCCCCATGTAACATCATTATTTTTTTTTCAATCATCATATGTCCAAAATGTATATTTTGCACTTTGAAAATAGTGACAAGAATCTACCCTTTATTGCAGATACTTGAAAAACGGATAATGACTGAGTTTAAAGGATGGCTGCTGGGAATCTAATATCATGTTCAAAATCTTCTCTATGATTGTTTCCACTTCGTGTAATGACATGAACAGTTGTAGTGTTGTGGCGGAGACCTGCAGCTCTTAGTGGGGTGAAGTGGCTCTTAAAAGAACCTTTGTTTTCTGTATTATGGAGTTTTATGCGGCGGGCCAGCTGGATGTCTTTGGGCATGATGGTGACCCTCTTGGCGTGGATGGCGCACAGGTTAGTGTCTTCAAACAAACCGAGCAGGTAAACCTCGCTGGACCCCAACTCTTGTTGGTCTAATGTGTGCAGGTGATACAACAGTTCAACAGGGGCTCGGACAAAAATAGGTCCAAGTTTACTAAAGGTGTCATCATCTCAGTTAAAAGTCTGGACATGCGTTTGATATTACAAGTGTGTGCTCATCTCCCTAATATTATTGTAGTTTTCATGTGACCGGAAACAGAAATATGTATTTTATGTCTTTCCCCAACTTGTTTCATCTTCACCAAGTGTCCAAAAGCATAAAAACATTCACAATGATTTGTGAGTCATCATTTTATTTTCAATTCACAATTGTTGAAAAGGAGTCACGTTTGATTTATTTCTTAAAGAATCAAGAACAAGACCAAATAGTTACAAGAAAAAACAAATCTCTGTTTATATAAAATACACAATTTTAGACATGTTTTCTTTCCCCCCCAAAGTATAACAGTATGAATCTGAACAGGTGATAATATATTGATAAATTGATAGTTATGTTTTAAAAGTATGATTATATTTATCTGATTAGTCAGTCAATCTTTATTTGTTTCGCACCAATTCATAACAAATGTTATCTCGAGATACATTTAAAAAGGAGCAGGTAAAAGACCTTACTCTTTGTTATTTATATCGACAAAGACCCGACATTAATCCATCAAGAGCACAGCACTCAGCAACATTAGCAGAGTGAAGGGCTTAATAATAAAAACTTTAGGCCTAGTAGTTATTCAATTAACATTTATCAATTGAAAATGTAAAGAAACTCACTACTCCAATTCATGTGAATGTCTCTTGAATGAGGGGACATTTCACTCTAAATGAATACATGGAGGGTTAGATGGTTCGCAAACCCGTAATCCTCCTGATCCAGTCCTTGTATCTCGGTTGACAGACATCCATGAATGCAGCTGGTTTAACACAGGCATGAGTACCATTCATCGTGAAACTAATGACCCCGTAAATCTTGGAACCGTGCACCACTCCTCCACCAGAGTCTCCCTGTGGAAGAGATTTAAACTGTATCATTTATTGAAAAACTTTGAATCAGTAAAATGGTCAAACACCCAATGACTGTATCAAACAAACAAAGTGAAAATCCATTCAACCTCACTGGAGATATATCCACTGTATCAGTTTGTCCACAGAACCAGCGTTGGTAGAGTCTGGACAGGTCATCTGGGTGAAGGCTGCGCTGCAAACAGTTCCTAGAGGTCTCACAGCTGACAACGGGAATGTCTGTGTAGCGGCTGTGTACTCTCTCTTACGTTGTGTGATGAATCAGGCAGACACTTTTACTTTTGGCACCAGCCGTTTAATCTGATAACAACAGAAGCACATACGGTCTCTCACAGCCACTCTTGTAGTAATAAGCTCCAACATTGCACGGGGACAGCATAGTGCAGACTGGCCAAATACATACATATGAATAAATTGAAATGTGTACCTGATAACAACAGAAGCACATACGGTCTCTCACAGCCACTCTTGTAGTAATAAGCCCCAACATTGCTAAAATATAAGAACAAATAATTGAGCAACCTGTTAAGCAAGCTACACCACGGAGATCAGAAGTTACATTTTAGCTAGCAAAACACACACGTGATGAGCCTAAATGACTCAAAAACATAGTAATATGATCATAGAAAAGTTTTACAATAATTTCGGAGCTTCTCTCAAACATGTGAAATGGAAAAATATTACTTTTATCAAGAAAAACGAACATATTTTATAGTATTTTAGCGGAGCTCATTTACACATAAACTTACCACGGGGACAGCATAGTGCAGACTGGCAAAGCTACACGGGCTGCACCGCTCAAGTCTGCAGGGGCACCAGCAGAGGGCGCTCATGTTACACAGAGTCCCAGTGGATACTCATTAGAATTAATTATAAACAGTATTTAAACAATAGAAATAGTCAAATAAAGACATTCTATGCCAAGTGATGGCCAGTGGAATCATTAACTCCGTTACATTCCCCCCTACTGATCTCCACTTGCCCATCTGAACAAAACAAAACAAAAACAATTATGCAAGTTCTGTGAGGACACCCTGAACCAAAAACATACCAGGTACCAACAAATAGATACATACAGTCATGGTAGAGAAAAAAAAAACATATTTACCCAGTACTGATTGTTTTACTGATACCAAGCAATCTGGTCGATGACTATTCCCAAAGAATTAGAATGAGAAAGGGGAGCTAATTCTTTCAACATCCATAGGAAAACATGCCCTTTTACATGCTAAGCAACTAGGTATCACATAAATTACACAGTACTAACAAACCACATTATTTCTCATACTCAACTAGTGCTCTCACATAGCCTCCCAAGAAAGAGACATTTTTTCAGTACAAAAGTGAACCAAAATATCGTCCCAATAGTCTTATCAAAATCCCAGGACATAACATTACTGTCCAACAAAAACCTTCTGTTGCATTTGCTGAATAAGCCTCATAACAGGTCTAACAACTCTCCCATACCTTGTATTAACACTCACTGCCCAGTCACTGCAGGGAACGTTGGTTTGAGTTCGCCCTGCCTCAGATAAGATTACACAACCTGTATCTAAGGACTGTGTCTCAAGGTCATGTTCAGAGGTCACAGGTTGAGAGTCAAATTGGTCAGCAGGACAGCCAGTGTCAACAGGCACATCAACGGTCATGTCAGGTATGTCAACAGTCTCATTCAAGTAAACAGTCAAAGGAACATCAAGTGAATCAGGTTGGTGGTCACCAGTGGATGCCGGTAGTTGCGAGATCCATGAAACAGTTCTGTCCTCAGGTTCACAGTCAGGCAGTGCAATAGAGCCTGCAACATCAACATCTTGTAGCGAGTCATCAGTAGCTCCAGCGGTAAGATCACTTAGACCAGAACCATCATCATCCTTAGACTCAGTCTGAACTGGCAGGAAGTTAACAGGCATTATGAGGTTCGTGTGGACAACTTTCTCCTGATCCGTAGCACTGTTCTTGATCCTGAAGGTGTGAGTGTTGTCCTGTTGCTCCACAACAGCGTACAGGTGGTTGTCCCAGCGATCAGCCAGTTTCCTTTTTCCTCTTTCGCCTTTATTAGCCAACAAGACTCTGTCTCCGACCTCAACCACAGCACCTTTGACCCTCTTGTTGTAATAGTCTGTTTGTTTCTGCTGCTGTTTGGTGGTGTAGACCTGAGCAATTCTCACAGCCTCTGCTAGGTCACGTCTGAGACTCTGCACATAGTCATCATAGTCCACCACCTGATCATCCATGAGGACAGATCCAAACATCACATCAACAGACAACCTGGGAGTCCTGCCAAACATCAGTTGAAACGGGGCAAAACCAGTGGTCTCATGCACTGTAGCGTTGTAGGAGAAGGTGAGAGATCTCAGCAGTTGAGGCCATCTGTGTTTAGCTTTTGGGGGAAGTGCTCTGATCATATTTCCAAGGGTGCGATTAAATCTCTCTACAGCACCGTTGCCCATTGGGTGATAAGGTGTTGTATGTGACTTTTGAACCCCAGCAACTTTGAGCATCTCTGCAATCAGACTGCTTTCGAAATTAGCACCTTGATCCAAGTGTATCCGCTCAGGAAAGCCGTAAACACAGAAGAAGTTGTTCCAGAGTTGTTGGGCAACAACCTTGGCTGACTGGTTTGGACAGAGGTAGGCCTGCGCCAGCTTAGTAAAGTGGTCAGTAACCACAAGCACATCAAACGACTTGTTGGAGGAGTCCTCAGCAGACCAAAAGTCTATGCAGATCAACTCAAGGGGTCTGGATGTGGTCACATTCTCAAGCTGTGCTCTGGCCTCAGGCTCAGGAGACTTACTACACACACAACGGCGACAGCACTTCACATAGTCTCTCACATCTCTCTCCATCCCATGCCAGAAGAACCTTTGTCTAGTCAGGTAGAGCGTCCATCTTTGGCCTTGATGACCTGCCTCATCATACACACCTTTAAGGACTTTTTCTCTCAGCGCAGAGGGCACAACATAATGGTAGGTCTTTTTCTTAGTAACAGGGTCTTTTGAGACACGATCAGAACAGCTGTTTTGACCACCAGCTTATCCCAATTTCTGAGAAGTCTGAGAGCTTCAACAGGCTCTCGTCTTGATGGGCGCCTCTGACGTTCCACAAACAGGAGAACACGACTCAAACAAGGGTCAGCACGTTGTGCATCCATCAGCTTTTCTCTCGACAGAGGACGAACCTCAGACAGCTCAGGTGGTTGAACAGACTGAACAAGTTGAGGCAAGAGGAAGGCTTGAGGAGGCAGCTTGTCTTAGTCCAAAGACTGTTTCAAAACAGCAGAAACAGCAGCTCTGCAGGCCACAGTCGAGCGATGTGTGTGCAGCATGACTGGACTCAAGCCTGTGTGCTGGATAACGTGACTGGGCATAGTTCAGAGATTTGCTGGCAAAGGCTATTGGTCGAGCAACATCGTCACCGTCCGCCAGTTGCGATAAAACAGCACCAAGGCCGTTGGAGGAGGCATCTACAGACAGTAGAAAAGGCTTACTAAAGTCCGGATGAGCCAGAGTGACATTGTCCAACAAAGCTTGCTTCAGCGTCTGGAAAGCTCCACTGCATTCCAGTGTCCAATCATCAGGAGTCAACTTCCTGTTCACAGGTGCGCTCTTTTTACCTTTGGCATGTCGTGGCTTTCTCATGCCTGATGTCAGGGCAAAGAGAGGCTTGCTGATGCTGGAGTAACCCTCAAAGAACTGTTGGTAGAATCCAACCATACCAAGAAATGACCATACCTTGGTGGGAGAGGGGCTGTTACTGCTCTCATCCATCAAATCCTTCTCAGTCAGATCAGTAATGGCCTTGACCTTCTCTGGGTCGGTGGAGATGCCATCTTTGGTCACAATGTGCCCGAGGAACTTAACTGTCGACCTCATGAAGTGGCACTTTTTGGGTGCCAGCTTCAAGTTGTGTGCCTGTAACTTCTCAAACACCATTTCAAGCCTTTGTAAGGCAAGCTGTTCGTTGGGGGCAAAGACAAGAATGTCATCGAGGTAACACAGGAGGCTTAAGAAGTTTTGGTCACCAAAGATGGACATCATCATCCTCATGAACGTGGCAGGGCTGTTACAGAGTCCCTGTGGAAGCCTATTATACTCGTACAACCCAAAGGGAGAGGTGAATGTGGTGAACTTCTTGTCCTCCTCATGGACTTCCACATTGTAGTAACCAGAGGTCAGATCCATGGTCGAGAAGAAAGCATTCCCTCCAAGAGCAGCCAAAGCATCAGCCTGGTGAGGCAGGGGATGTGCATCCTTGATGGTCCTCGCATTCAGCCAACGAAAATCTGTGCAAAGCCGCAGATCACCATTCTTTTTCCAAACCAAAACAAGTGGCGAAGCGTACTCACTTGTTGACTTTCTTATGATGTCCCGTACCTCCATTTCATCTAAAGCCATCCTTAGCTTCTCATAATGTGAAGGAGACAGACGACGATAAGGCAGTCTGAAGGGTCTGCCGTCACTCAGCCTGATTCGGTGAACAAAGTCTTTGGCTTTCCCACAGTCCAAACTGTGACGAGAAAATATTGACTCGTACTTGGTTACAAGTTCAACCAGCTTTGACTTCCAGAAGGGAGACAATTCACCAGAGGCAACGTCAATGTCCTGTAGTCCAAGGTCACGTAGCACTGAACCACTAGGTTTAGGTGGAGTATAGTCAGAGTCAACAGTCAAGCTCTTTTCACTTCCAGTGTCGGTCTTGTTTACCGTCCTGGTCACATTGCATTTCACATCATCTGTTTTTTCATTTGCATACAAGTAGTCATTGTCAAAGTCTTCAAGCGCTGTGCAGGGGGACACGTCAGCGATCTTGCAGTTGCGTCTGAGAGTTATTGGCTTATTGGAAGGGTTAATGACTCTCACTGGAATCCATCCATCACCCTATAATGGAGTCACAATCCGTCCCACCATAACTGTCCTGGGCACTGTGCGGGACTCACTTGGCTCCACAATGACTGTGCTACAAGCTGACAGGCAATTATGACTTGGCAGACGACCCCAAACCAGATGTTCCTTCATGGGCTCTAAAGTCACAGCATGTTTCAGTTTCACAGTGCCTACCTTGTCTGGTATGTTACTGCCTCTCCACTTTTCCACAGAAGCCAACAGCTGCAGCAGGTTCTCATCGTCAACAGCTGACTTATCCGAAAGGGATACTTTATCCCAGAAATCTCCAGAAGTCTTCAGAACACGAATGAGATGTTTTATGACGTTGCTTCCAAGAATCAAGTCATCACTTTGACCATCCACAATCAGCGTGGGTACTGAGATGTTACAATCCAGCACTTTCATCTGAAGTTCACAGACGCCGACGGGGCTTGTTCTCAAACCTCCATATCCAATCAGAACAACTGAAGTGGGCGAGATAGAGTCCGAAGAAACAATATTAGACGTCTCAAGCAGAGGAAGCACACGCGAACTCAGAGAGCAGGCCATTGAGCCACTATCCAACATAGCACGCAGATTCACAGCATTTTGAATAGACACACTAGTGTAGAAAAGGTCATCTTTTGCAGACAGTCTGTGTGTTCTGAAATATCACTGTAGTATCACCTACTATTGAAGCACAGAACTGAGAGTAAACAGACTCAATATCAACATCATCATGTGGGGACATGTCAACCGGCCCTTCACTAGTCCCCCCCTCGTGTGGGCCATCTAGTTTCCCTGCTGTGTGGGAGCATCAGCTCGAGCTGCAGGTGCATCCGAAGCAGGTATGACAGTACAGGTTACTGCCTGATGTCCAGTAGCATGACAGCGGAAGCAGAGACACTCCTGCCGACAGTGGGACACAGTGTCATGATCGTCACTTCCACAGATGACACACGGGCCTCGAACCTTGGCACGACTATCACTTCTGTGTCTAGGAGGTCTGGAATGTTGAAAAGACTCCTTCTGCAGCAAGCGCTCCAGAAGAGCGATAACATGTTCGAGAGACTGACCTTCGCTCGACAAGGTTTTACAGGCTGTAGCTGGTTGTGGAGCAGGAGTAGGAGCAGGAGGGCTCACTGCAGTCTGAACATGGCTGTGCAGCTTCTCCATAGCCTGGGTGGGATGCAAGCGATTCACTGAATGTGTAGATTGACGTTGCTGCAGACGCTTTTTACGGTGGTGTTCATCCACCCGTACTTGAACATCACTGGCTGTCCACTCCTCAAGTGGTCTGCAGCTGAAGACTAGTGACAGTTCAGGGTCAGGGCAATGAGTGATGAACATTACCGTTACCTCTCTGGAAGGGTTATCAAGGGTTTTGCCTTGTCTTCTAAGTCCTTCAACAGCAGTGTCAACAGCTTTGTTGAGCCGGATCCAGTAGTCAACAGCAGTCTCAGTGGAGGATGGTTTCATAAAAGTCAGCCAAAGGCATAAAAGAAGTCACAGAGTCACTAAAGTGCTGTTTCAAAATGTCAAAGATGGGCTGAGGACCTAACTGTAAGTCCACAGTGGGTTTGCTATGTAGCCCAATCTTCACTACATCACGAGCCTTACCTTGCAGTTTACTCAAGACCTCTTCAGCCCGATCACAAAGCTGAACGTTACTTTTAGTCATAAACACTTTGACAGCTTCCTCCCACTCTGAAACTGAGAATTTGTCAGTGTTGTCTCCCCTAAAAGGTTGTGGCTCATAACTCTGGTGGCTAACTGTTAAGTTAACCTTTGAAAGGTCAGCAATTGTAGAGCGAGCTACACTCACATCATTAGCTGGAATAGACTTAAGACAAGAGACGATATTCTCACCAATACTTGTCCCTATCTGTTTGACTAAGTCACTGAGAACATTAACTGAGACATGTTCCCCATCTTGATCTTCAGAAACAGCAGAAGGATCACCTGACCTAACATCTGCATTGACATATGTTTCCTCACATTTCTTATGACTAGCTTTAGCAGGATGAGGTGTAGAAGTCAAAAGATTTCCCTCATTAAGGCCACCCACAGTTGGTTGAGATGGGCTGAACCACAATTTTTGACCCCTACCAAAACCAGAAAAATTTGGCTTCTCCATTCTCACTAAGGCACTAAACTCAATATACCTAAATGTGAGCAGAGAAAATTAAATTGAATTGAATACCACACACAAAAAAATAAATACAATTAAATTAAACCATTTCAGGAAACGTAAACCTAGCAGGAATTACTTGAGTTCGGTCCACTCACTTATTATACTCTTTCCTAAATAAAATATCACATTCACCATTAAACTCCACAATAATCATTAAAAACACAAAAAGACCAGCTGCATGTATAAAACGACACACATTCACAACATATAAACAACTCGTTTGTTCCTCTGTTTAAATTTAATATAAAGTTCGAGCTATGACTCAGTCCATAAACAACTCACTGCACCATCGTGAAGTTGATCTTGAAACACTCAGAAAAGCGGCGCACTGAAGCTGCGTCCCATCGACGTTGCGGCAGAATCCCCTCCTTGAAGAACGGGTCACGGCACCATTGTAGCGGTTGTGTACTCTCTCTTGCGTTGTGTGATGAATCAGGCAGACACTTTTACTTTTGGCACCAGCACGCCGTTTAATCTGATAACAACAGAAGCACATACGGTCTCTCACAGCCACTCTTAATTAATTAATTAGAATTAATTAGAATTAATTAATTAATTAGAATTAATTAGAATTAATTAATTAATTAGAATTAATTAATTAATTAGAATTAATTATAAACAGTATTTAAACAATAGAAATAGTCAAATAAAGACATTCTATGCCAAGTGATGGCAAGTGGAATCATTAACTCTGTTACATCTGCACACTGCAGAGTTGGTGGTCTGTCATTTCCTAGAGAATAGAAAAAGAACATATTTAATTAAAATAAAACTTTATCATTGTTAACATTGTTAAGAAAACTCCTCATTGGACTCAGATTTTTAAAAATACTTTATTAAATGAATTCAAACATGTATCCTATAGAGTTAATAAATAAAGTATGCCCTTCACTAAAAGTCTCCTGAACTAAACAGAGCTTGAATTTGCTGCGTTGAGTTTGAGAAGAGGAAACTTTTCTGTTAAACATATTTGATGTTTAAGTTTGTTCAAAAAATAATAATAATGTGTTTTTAAAAGTGCTGTAATTCTACCAAGAAAACAAGAAAAAGTGATGAAAATAAAAGAGTAAATGTATTAATGATAAGTAATTGCTTTATATATATATTTTTTTACCTCTTTCATTATTTGGACCCATGAACTTGGATGCATAATCTGCAATCTCGACTGTTTGTCTGAAATATAATAGAACAAGAAAATTAAATTAACAACTTTCACATACTTTTGTTTTGCTTTGTTATTTTTCCTTAAAGTTGAGTTTTGAGATGAATTAAAGAGGTGACATCAATACTCACTCATTCAGTAGTGGTTGGAAATTTTACATGTTGAATTTGAGTGGAGTCACGTAGCTTCAGCAGCATGAGGTCATGTTCTCTTCCATTTCCGTTTTCTTTGAAGGTCTTATTTTGTGTGATATCCATTTCTATAAGACCTGGACCTACATATGCAGTTACATGTCTACAAATAGAGGTGAATAAACACATCAGTGAATGACTGAGAACACATTTTCATATCAGGTTTGTCATTACTGAATATAAGCAATGCCATCTTCATGTTGGGAATGTTATCAGGAATACCACAGTACATTTTTTAACAGGAGAATATCATTTTAGTCTTTTTTTCTCTCTCACCTCTTCAAGCAGTGAGCTGCAGTCAGAATCCAGCGGTCACTGATCAGAGAGCCACCACACATGAAGTGAACAGTCCCATTATATCCTTCCACTTAAACATGGTAATCACGTGTTTGACATGGTCTACCTCCAACGATTCTCTTCTGTAGATCCACAGCTGTGCTCGCTGTCACACCTGAAAGAGAGAGGTACCCACCAGGTGACTGTGAGTTGGAACAATGATTGTCACAGAGAATAACTGTTGTTCAGAGTTTGGACATGGGGAAATCAAGTGTGCTAGCTTTCTGGAGGAAGTTGAATTCTGTTAAAAGCACGCTGACTATGACAGTTAAGTACCAGTACACATGAAAAGAAAACATTAGCCACTCACCAGCACAGAGTAAAAGCAGAAGACGTGTCATGCCACCCATCTTTCTGTGAATATCCTAGTGGAGAACATTGGTGCAATTTAAATGTTTTCAGAGTGTCCTGTTAAACCTCAACCACCAATCATCTCATGACGTGTATCCATACAACCCCATTGGCTACAGAGTTATTTTCATGTGCAAATTTGAAATCACTTATCAAATACTCTTTTTAATAAAAGAAATAAAGAAAAGTCACTTCAGCTAAATTAGCAGGAGTATTCTTTAAATTCATTGATGGACAGAAATGTCTTTGTTTGTATTCTTAAAAATAAAACATTTCAAAGGAATTTGTTTAAAAGAATTAAGTTAGATGTTCAGAATCAGCTTTATTGTCCAGTTATGCTCACAAACACACTTTGGTGAACTGTACTCTAAATGTACAAAAAGTACAACATAAATATCAACAATAAACACAAAATGAGCAACGACTGATATGTACAGTTCTAAATGAGATAATAGTGCAGTGGTGCAAAAATGTTGAGTTAAACATGATAATAAATGTGTTATTATGTAACAGACGGTTAATTTACATGAGGTAGAGAGTGTTTACAGTATTGACAATAAAGGTCTGCACTAGTTAAGTTATTGACCCTATTGAGTTGAAATATTCTCATGTACATTCGTGGTGGGTCTGTGAGGAGTGAAGAGTCTGCAGTGATGCCACCTGCCTGTTTCCTGACCCCAGACTGGTATAAGTGCTGGATGGGGGGGCAGGTTGGCACCTATGATTTTTTTTTTGCAGACCTGATTGTGTGTTGCAGATTGTGTCTGTCCAGTTTAGGTTGCAGATCCAAACCAGACAGTGATGGAGATGCAGAGAACAAACTGGATGATGGAGGTGTAAAATACCTGCATAGAGTATGTTGTTCATATTATTTTCTCGTGTTCAATTTTTTCCTAGAAGAATAACCAATTCTCACCATAACCGTCTCTACAAACCTCTCGTTGTTAACATGGGAGCTGCCAGAAATGTTGAACCCCAGCTGCTTGTCTGTGATGCTGAGAGCTTGAACAGCCATAGTTCAAGTTGTCTGAACTATGGCTGTGCAAGATCTGGAAAATATAAAACTATGTTCAAAGTTCAACCTACATTACCTCATGTAAAAAAAACCCTCCAGTTTTGAGGGCTTTGAATGTTTTAGCATGGATTTTAACGACTAAATGTCAAAGACATTATCAAAATGACCAGAGGAAATGTCCACTACAGATAAAAGAAGGTGGTTATTTGGTTAATAAAATGAAGCTCACACACCCTAAATTCTCTCCATCCTCTAAATTAAATATTTTATTGAACAAATATTCAGCACACCGTTCGGCTACTTTTATTCCCTCAGTGAATATATCCAAATGTTCATGCAAATTTCACAATCTCAGTGAAATGTTTCACATATGGTCTCCTTGTATTCTGACGATAACTGACAGACACATTAAATATTCGGTGCACTTTTGCAAATACCCTACGCTACCAGGAGATTGTCCTCCTTATCACACTTTCTCAAATACACATACACGTTCACAAAGAGAGACACTCATTTAAAAATATGAACATTTTTGGTAAAAACATAAAAAAGGTTAACATTTCAATATATGGTGAGATGAAGATTTTATGTGAGCAGTGTTTTCAGAATTTATTTAACTGCACAAGAGTCCAAAAGCATTAAATACAATCACAATGGGATTGTGAGTCATCATTAGAGACGCAACAGTCCACTTTTTTTCAGTTCCAATCCTATAACGATACTGATTGGGATGTTTTTATTATCATTTTGTTGTTATTGGTATTATTGGTGAGGTTACACAACAGTAAGCCCTGCATTGCATTGTGCTGGCTTCACATACAAACAGGAAGCAGCAACAACTGTCAGGTTTTCAAAGTAAAGCTTTTAAACTGAATTGTAAGAATTGCACTTTTGATCATATAGAAGGAGCTGTTCCATCTTGTCTGAACGTCGTCATGGAGACAACTTGTGTACACGTCTTATAGTTCAGTCTGAACGTCTTCAAAGATCAGTGATGTGGATTGAGGCCATCAGTCTGATGTGCCATACGTAAATTATGTCAATACCGGACCCGACACTGATATAAGATCCCATCTCTAGTCATCTTCATTTTATTTTCCATTTCACAATCTGGTAAAAGGAGTCACATTGTATTTCATTCTTGAAGAATAGCAGAGTATAATGACTAAACTGAGTGTGGCAGTAGCTCAGTCTGTGGGGACTTGGGTTGGATCACGGTATGCAAATTGGTCTGGTTGCTGAAGAAGTGCCAGGTCCCGTCCTGAGTACTGTGAGGTGCCCTTGAGCAAGGCACTGAACCCCCTACAGCTCAGGAGGGCTCCCTGTGAGCAGCTCCCTCTGGCATCTCTGCATTAATGCATGTCCATAGTTTGTGCATGTGTGTATTTCGGGCCTCAATACTCTGGAATTATTAAAAGTAAATTAAATAAGTATTAGCCAGCAAAATATCTGCGCTTGTTTGAAACTCCTATAATACAAACAAAAAGAGTACTACATACTGAGAATGTGTGAAATAATAAAGAGTCAAACATAATAGACCTAAAGCAGAGATGAAGCAGTGACTTTATGTACATCTTATTCTCCAACAACTTAACATGTAAAACCAGAAAGTTTTGAAAGAGATTAAAAATCAAGACAAGAACCAAAAGAAAACATGATAGTGTCAAACCTCTCTAGAGTATTAATTTAACTTAGTGTATCTTTAAATAGTATAAAATAAAGATGTTTCATTTGGCAGGTTTAAGAAATAAAAACAAGAACTGTCAAATATGTGCAATCTTTTAAAATAAGCCTTCATAACTTTATTCCGCAGTGTCTTTTTTCCCGAAGCCCCCTTTGTGACGAATAGCCTGCAGGAGCTTGGTCTGCATCCTCTCCTTGATCGGGTTCGTCCGGTAGAGGGGCAGTAGTAGCAAACTATAGCAGGTGTGCGACTCTGGCCGATGGGTCTCATTGGAATCAGGAAGGACATCGACTCTCATCCTGATGCTCTCCATACCCAGGAAGGGAAGGCGGTCGAAGCCGGTGAGAAACACTTGAAACAAAAATAAGAAGGAGATCGTGTTGATCTTCTTCAATTTGAATTAATGATGATAATCACTGTCACGTGTAACACTTACAAAGGAATTTCTTCTTATCCTCGGCTGTCAGTTTCTCAAACACCTCCCAGAAGGTAACGATGTTTGGATGCTCAGCATGATAGACTCCTTCATAGACTGTGTTCTGTTTGAAAAAATATAAACAAATATAAGTAGAAATGGAATAAAAGGTTCATAAAGGGCCATGGTCCTGAGGTAAGACATGACTTTAAAAAAAGACGAGGAAGTAGCGGACGGAGCCCCAGTGTCCGCTATATGATGAGAATATTTGCCTTTAAATCAATGCTACGTGTAGTTCAACAGAATCACAATGTCAACAAACGAGTGGAGAACAACATACTGATGAACAGACGATGTAATGCATGGAGATCGTTGCTGTCGAGTGCAGACAGTTAATGCACTGGCTCCAGTATCACATCACTTCCCCCTCCCATTGGCTCGAGCTAAATTCTCCTGAGAATATCCTGCTCCATTCTCACATCACCCCTCTCGGACAGAAAACAATACTAGGGGTCTGGCAGGAGAAACTCCGGGTGAAGTCTGAGTGAAGAAATTTCAGGACTTTTCTGCAAGTGTGAAAGCCCATTATGGTTGCTCATGCATGAGCATAAGCATTGCATGGACGTGATCTAGAGCCTTTTAGATGCAACTGTTCCTCAATTTAAACAATCGCGGCAAAGGGTTCATGTTAGTCCGATGCAGAGGTAGAGTGTTTCCTTCTAATTTGGACTGACATAAATATTCAGGCTGTCTGAACTCATTCACTATTTAGTGCACTATAATGGTAAATAGACTTAGACCTGGAGACAACAAACAAATGAGTATTGACAGAGATGAGCGCTGGCACGCTACCTCCCTCACGTGGTCTCCTTGGGCAATGACACACACAATGCACATCACATTGTAAGAGTACATTTAAAAATAGTAGGTACAGGCAGCTGATGTATGAGTTACAGGAATAAGCCACTACATGGTTAAACCCAAGAACAAGGGACACACCACTTTGCAGCAATGACCGAATTCTGATTGAGCATAATCGTACCCTGTATGGTCCAGTCATTGTATCCCACAATGCATTGTGAAAAGTAGTACACAACTGATGGTCACTATCCCAGTAATATACTTTAATGCATTGCGGTTCAAGATTTTGCGAGTGGAAAGTGGTGTTTGACTCGACTGCAAGAAGAGCAACCACCAAGAACACAGAAACATAAACATTTCATATATGGTGGCGTTTACTGAAATCTAGAAGCTGTTTTATTAATAATGAGTAAAAGATTGTCAGTAGAGTCAGTGCAGTGGAACTTTAGTTTGACCTAATGATGATGACAGACACCCACCAGAGTCTATGTCGAGTTTTGGTTTGTCCATATGTCAAATCGTTCATTGATAACTTAATATTCTATATTTATTTATTTCATTTTTTTTACCTGTTTTGTGAAAATAAACTCAGAACGAGATAAGTTATCACTGGAATTCATGTTGTTATTATTGATCTTCGGCCAGAATTATGCAGCACAATTTAGTTGTCGGTGAGTGAGCAAAGTAGTGTATAAAATGTTTTTTTTACTCTGCTGAATGAGTGCACTATAGTCAACTAGATTTTACTCCCTATATAGTGAGTTAGGAACCAACCTCAGAATTGGCTCGACTCGAAGGTCTCCGGGCAAATCTGCGACTATCTAGTATTACGACGTGATTACTTCACATTGGGGTTTGTTCACAGGAGAATGGGAAACTAAATCCACCAAAAAAGCACCATAAAGACTAATTTAAAAAAACCTGTAACATTTAAACATTTACTTTAAAACAAAAAAACTCCAACTTCAACTTTCTGATAATCTGACAACACATCGTTTACTCGTCGTTAAACTGTTGGCAGTAATGTAACACAAAAAGATTAATGGGCTGAGCTAATATGGCTGAACTGGTCATTTCAATATAGTTTAGTCATGTTACTTCTGTCTCTTTGGACATAAGTTTACATAACTACATTCTTTAAAAAAAACATAGAGTGAAATGAGTAAAGATAAATCTAAACAAAATTTCTTTAGACTTTAAAGATCACATATTATACTTCTTTCCAACAGGTTTTAATAAGTCTCAGAGCTCCTCAAAACCTGTATTTGATCATGTCTATGAACCCCTCTATTTCAGCCCTGCTTAGAACAGGCTGTTTCTGTGTCTGTACCTTTAAATGTAAATGAGCTGTGTCTGACCACGCCCCCTCTCTGGAAGGGCTTGGGTGATTCGGGCTTTCTTGTCACATGCCCTATTGTTTACATTGGAAATGTAGTCTCAGAGGACAGAACAAACAATTATCTGTGGGAGTGTCACCCACTTGGGGGAGGGGTTACTGCCCTTTGTGATGTCATGAAGGGAAAATCTCCAAACAGCCTGTTTGAGCACACATTTTCTGAAAAGTGGAGCAGGCAAAAGACAGAGAGGATGGACTTTTCTGATAATTGGGGGGTTTGTAGGCAGACTAGTGACACTGATTAGTGTTAGAAAAACATGGTGAAGTTTATTTTGCATGTTATGGGACCTTTAAAGGGCTGTCTTTAAGCCTACCTGCTTGAACACATCCCAGTCGTAGTTTTCTTGGCCCACCATCACAGCCCGCAGGTCCTTTGGTTGGAAGAAGTCCACCACGTCGTAATCGCACACTTTGAAGAACCCCCTCTTGAACTGTTCAAACACCCTCTCCACTGATTTGTTGAAGGCATAGTTAACAAAGGTGTTTACGAATTCTTTTCTAGTTGGAAAAAGAGCAAATAATTTAAATCACAAAAGCTGCTATGACCAAGTGCTGGAGGTTTTTTTGTTTTCATAACTAGTACAGTTTCTGTTCAAACAAATGATCAGTAAAGTAAAGCATCTCAAAAGGTTGTGTTGTAGACAATCTATAGACAGCAGTTCTGTATAAACATACTTGTTTGATGCTGTGACAGGTTTTTCAGATTCTGTCGGATCAAGCTCAACTTCCTCACCATCCCATGTCACCTGCAAGGAATAAGAGTTACAGTCAGATTGGAGTATTTCAAGTACATTCAGGGAATAGTTGACAGTGGGTGTGTTTACATACACTTGAATATCATGGTTTGGATCAAGTTTTTTAAAGGGATACTTCACCCATTTGCATTAAGCATGGTATCAGTAGTAAACTGGTAGTATTTTTGAATGGTCGTGCATCCCGCCCTTATTTCCCAGAGACTGGAAAGTTCTGTATTGCTGAGTCTGAAAAGTAGCTTCCAGTGACGCAAATATCATCATATTGTGTCACTGGAAGCTGTTGTGGTTAGCGGGGTGAAACTACAACGCTAGTTCCTCATATTTTCGACCACTGAAGCTACAGACCAATCACAGAT
Organism: Labrus bergylta; assembly: GCF_963930695.1. Taxonomy (NCBI): domain Eukaryota; kingdom Metazoa; phylum Chordata; class Actinopteri; order Labriformes; family Labridae; genus Labrus; species Labrus bergylta. The sequence goes on along the minus strand of NC_089201.1, from coordinate 3,178,859 downwards.
CAGTGGGAGGGAACTCACTTCCAGAATCAAAACTTAACGTCCGCCATATTGCTTGGAAGGTATGCTAACAGGCTCTATGGAGGAAGCTGATAATGGCGAAAAATTATAAATAGAAATGTGAAACGGCTGCTGCCGACAGGCCGACAGCTTGCGCTGGCCGTCGGGGCCTGCCTTAAGGCGGAGGTGAGGACGAGGAGCTGGGGCGGACTGGGAGTGTCGGTGCTCTCACTGTTTGCCTGTGGACACAGACAGAGAGTCTGTTTTCTGCCAGGAATTTACAAGATCAATTCTGGAAGAAATATCTGAATCAGTTGAGGAAACGGTCTCATGTGTTGAAGTAAATATTTCTGTAAATGTTTTTATTTCTATATTTCTACTGCTATACTGTATATTTTGGAGAAACTGTAACGATTGAATTTCCCTCTAGGATTAATAAAGTATTTCGGATTCTGAAATCGAGGACCTTAGGGGGAGTGGCCTGTGGTGCTGTGCATTCTGGGATTTGGTGTCTTTCATCCACATAAGCCAAAAAGACACTTTCTGCCTTTTCTCAGCCAAGAAGGCATCAACTTCAAAGTGTATTTCACATTTCTACTACATATATGACCCAATGTCAATACAGATTCAACGGGTGACTTATCCTTTTAAGTATCCTGTTTTTGTCTTTAACATAATTTCCTGATTTTCAGAATCCTCATTTTGCTACCTGGAGAGCTCAGAAGGAAAACGGGATACTTGGGCATACACCTTATCCTGGATTCTGACAGTAGCTGACTCCTGCCTCAGCCAAGTGACTTTTCAGCAAGGCAAACATGGCAGTGGCAACTAGAGCGTCTTACTTCTGGAGCAACGAAAAAACTGAGTTTTGTTTTTTGGTATCTGCAACACAATGTTGGACTTAATAGTGCCAAGCCCACAAGGTGGTCTAATCTGTCTCAGATTTCAAAATTGCTGCATTTCATGTTTTAAAAAATAAACATCACAGGCTACTGCACAGTAATCAAAAACTGGTATGCTAGTATTAATCATGTATACAGGGATATGAAGAAGATATCCTTTATTAATCTCACAAGGGGGCATTTCTTTTACACTGTCATTGAGACATGCTGCACACACACATGCACGAATAGGATCCTCTGGACATGCACTAATGGAGAGATGTCAGAGTGGGGGGGGGGCTGCACATGAAAGAGCACTCAAGCAGTTGGGGGTTTGGTGTCTTGCTCAAGGGTTACCTCAGCACAACTTGATCCGCACCGGGATTTGATCCAGTGACCCTCTGGTTCCCAACCCAGTTCCCCACAAACTGAGCTAAAGCCGCTCGAATAACCTGGTTTCTCTGTGTGCATGTAAACACCATATCCTGTATATGATCAAAACTGGGTAAAGTCCAGGTAAAACATTGGGTGATAATATGGAATAAAAACTAACCGTCTGTTCTGTGACATAATAAACCTACATTAAAGGTGATGTATAGGCTTTCCACTTCATCAGGGGTGTAGTCCTCAAGCATGCAACGAAAAGACCTGAAGACACAATAACAAAATAAAATAACTTAAAACTGCATGACACAGCGAAAAGAATATGTAACTGTTCTCTTTACAGTGGTAGGTAAAAACATAAACAATAAAGCTCTGCAGCATGATTTTGAATCTTACTCTCCCATCCCAGGGTCAAACTCCTTCAGGTCATCCAACGAGGGTTGGAAGCAAAGCAGCTTCTTGAAGAGAACCAGGGGGAAAGGCAGGTGGATGATGTTCTTGTTGAAGAGAGCCAGTCCACACAGAACGCCAAAGAGGAAGTAAGTCTTCTCATCCACTTTTGGCTTTTTGATTGAAGACAAGACAAGGATTTTGAATAAATCAAGCAGCTTCCAGGTTTTAAATGAAAACAGGACGTAAACCCTTACAGCATAGTTTCAGAGCGGAGCAAAACTGTTCGATGGGGCGTCAGTCATCAGTTAAAGGTAGAGTTTTACTTGATCATTTTTAATTCTCACTTTCATGTGCAGTAATTTGCAGAATTGTATATTAAAGTCAGAAATACTTTAAATGTACTGGTCAGCTACAAATGGGATCATTCAGTAAAAGCAAAAATGTAACACCTGGTTTTACCTTGGAAGGGAACCAGAGCAGAGTCTTGCTCTCATTGTAATTGAACATTTCAGACTCGGGAGCGATCAGCTCATCGAACACGTGCAGGAAGAGGTCCTTATTGTTGACAAGCATAAACTCACTTTGATCCTTAAACTGCACCTAGGAGGGAACAAACCGTATATTTTAAAAGACCCTAACCAAGTTCATTTTGAACCAACTGAATGACTATCAGGGTTGATAAATAAACCTCCATGAAAGCTGGATGAGATCATTCTTTGGTCTGAAAACATAAATTACACATGTACAGGACAAGAGCAGAAGAGAGAGACATACCGCTTTTTGGGCGTCCAAAGTGGAGACTGAACTAAATTTCCTCAAAGGAGCTTTTAGTAATTATTCACAAAAACCTTTCTAATTTGTATATTTCTAGGAAAGTTACATTCAAACATACATTTCCTAAAGTCTTTAGAACAATTTAGCTTGCAACGTGTTATGGCCTTGAGCGCAACCTCAGCTTTTCCTGTTTTTCCAGATCCCCCTTGTTACTGTCTGTTCCTCCCTGTCTGTTCCTCCCTGTCTGTCTGTCTGTCTGCCTGTCTGTCTGCCTACCTGCCTGCCTGCCTGTCTGTCTGTCTGCCTGTCTGTCTGCCTGTCTGCCTGTCTGTCTGTCTGTCTGCCTGTGTGGCAGGCTCTCCAGTCCTGCCTTCCCGTTACCTTGTCAAGCCTCTCCACCTCCTCCTCCTTACTGCACACCTGCATCCCATCTATAATCAAGCCTGCAGTGTTTAAACCATGGCCTGTCCTCCATTCTTTGACACATTGTCTACTCACCCTGAGGGGTAGCTAGAGTCTGTCCCTTAAATTAACAATTCAAGTTTTTCTTTCTGTTTTTTTTTCTTCTCCTGCCTGAGTGTTTTTGTCCGCCCGCCTGCCACAACCTCTGGATTATCCACCATTACTGCTCTGTTTTTTTTGGACCATAAACCAGCTCCTGTGTTTATTGTGTTGCTCTTGGATCCAGTCCTTCATTTAAATCATAACACAAACTTTTGTTTCATCATTTACCACAAGCCCCCTGCGGAAGGCGCAGTGGCCGGCTGCAGCGAGTTCTTGGAAGGTGTCCTCCACTAGGTGAGTGCGTCTCAATGTGAGCAGGAATTTGCCAGACTAAAATATTTAAACATTAAACAGTTAAAATATGTTTTAAGATAAATGCTGTAGCATTAATGTATACCTGCAGGATAATTGTTAGTCTATCCATAATACATTCTGTACCTTCAAGATGTTGGCACAGCTGTCAAAGACCTCCACCTTCTGAACCAGAGGGAACAAATCTTTGTTTGCCTGTAAAAAAAAAAAAAAAAAAAAAAAAAGACAACCATATCAACAACTGAAGACGCTACAGGGGAGCTCATATTGGGTCGAGGGCCGGATTCACATCACTATAACTCAACACATGGATATATAGGCTGCTGTATTATTATTTTTTAAATCAAAATAAACTACTTGAACAGAGAACTGTATGTTAACAGTAGCAAAACAGGTCAGGCATTAATCATTATGCTATCCTTGCATAATATGAGAAAGATCTATTTCAAATGTGATTTATTTATTTATTTATTTTTTTTTTTTTTTTAAGCATTCACTAAAGATTAATATATAAGAAAACAGGAATCAGATTTAAAACGCAAAATCTGTCATTGCAAACTGCATGTTTGCACAATGAAATAATGAAATGTACCACAATACAGAAGAAAACAACAATATATATGTTTTATATTGAGAGAGAGACTGCAGATGTGTGTCTGTCAGGCCACAGCACAGTTTGCACACGTTAAGATTCATCACAGATAAAATCTTTCACAGAGTGTCTTTGATGCAAACTCAGTCATCTTCAGGTATTTCACTGCCAAGCATTATAAAATGATAAAATGTTTCCAGCCTGTGCGTGATATCGCTTTCGGATAAGAATGAAATGTTCAGTTATAATGACATTTTTACAGTCTGAAGAGAGCTGGTGATACAGGCGCAGCAGGCTACTGCATTTAGAAGTGATATACGCTGAAACTTTCACGTGATCAGCACAACACTTCTGGGTGACCTATAAACGAACCATCTGTAAATCAAATCAGTTATTATTAATTTTACATTACTGTTTTTACAATAACCGGAGATAACATGAGTCGGCAGATGCCAGAGCTCAACGTCAGAGTCCGGAACGTACACCCACTCTGGATGTGAGGAGACGTTACACACGGCGGAGAGGGGTGTTTTTTTTCCGCCCAGTTTGTATCAGCATATTACCCTTTTATGTTGCTATACATAGTTTATTTACAAATCGGTGAAAATATTTATTTTAAGGAAAAAAAAAACATTTCAAAAATGTCTCGTAGGCCAAATGAAACCTGCTGTTGGGCCAGAATCAGCCCCTGGGCCGTATGTTTGACGCCCCCGCGCTACATGGTAAAATGGACTTGAGCTTTTCTAGCTTTTTGCTAACTCAAAGCTCTCAGAGAAAATATATAAAAAGTCAGACATGAAAAAATTGCAAATTCAAAAAGTAATCTCATTGCTTATTTTTTCAGCCCCTTTTCTAATCCAGTGAGGGTAAGAGGTTTAATTCTATGACACCCCTTACTTACTTTATATAGATAATTTATTTTCAGTTGCAGTTGATACCAAATTAAAAAATTGACACTAAAACACAACACTGACTGTGTAGAGCAGCTTGAGGGCACCCAGCAGGACACTGACTCCATGAGGTAACAAAATGAAGATTTTGTGCAAGATTGCGAAGAAGTTCAGGGCGTTTTTAAACACCAAGATGTGCTTCGTAATCATGGTCCGAGTCAGGGAAGACCACCAGCTCTCTGCAAAAACAAAATAACACCGTCACTGTATTTAATAAGAGAACATCAAGTCCAATTTTCACGCTTTTTAAAGTTATTTAGAAGGAAACATCAGTTTTAACAACTCGTGATTTATTATAAGTATGTAGTATATTTTTTTAAAGTGTTGTGTAATAGGATGTGTTAGAAATACTAAGCACATGGAGGGACATATAAACTTTACATCACAGTTAAAATATTCAATCTTTTCTTTTTCATGGCTGTATTTAACATTGAGTTTGTAACTTTCTGTTTTTTTTAAACTCTTGACAGTAAGCTCATGATTCATTACACATCTGAGCAAACCCGTGACAATAAAAGTACAAAACTTATTTACTTAGTGTTTTGCGATTCTTCAAACTCAGATCTGCGATAAGTTGGGCCAAAGGCAGCACGATGTCAAAGACAGCAAGGCCCTCTTGGAGTAGAGGGCATGTCAGCAGAACCATCAAGATCTCCAAAGATTGGATGTCATTTTTTGAAGCCCGAAGTAATTCAACCAGGTTGTTTAGTGTTACCTGAAAAGAAATGAGCATTATTAGATAACCTGACAATGTTTGAACAGCATAGGTGTTTGCAAAGGGATAAACCTGTGGCTACTGCCTTTCTTTAATCTCAGAGCCTTTCAAGTCACGACTGATTATTATTTTTTAAATTATTTATTTATTCATTTTATTGCACTTAAAATGCAAAGCAAAACAAAACAAACAAACAAACAATTGTTATTATATGATTAGTTAATTAACAAAATATACATTTTGAAAGAAATGTGCTGGAGGAGCCAAATAAACCCAGAAGGGCTTGTCGAGTAACACAGAGACATCTTATTAATGTAGTCCAAGCAAAAACAATAAAGCTAACAAGAACACATACTCAATAAGGTGTAAAAGAAAGCAAAACAAGAGACAAATTAAAGAAGAGGGGAAAAAGGAAAATAAGCTCTTATGGCAGAGAATGATTATGATGGCGCATTGGTTAATTGGCCAAGCAGTAAATAAATGGTTTGTTTTTTAAATAAGTTGAGGCTGGTGCTGTTTCTAATACGATTGGGTAAATTGGTTGAACAATGAGGTCCTCTGAATCTGAAAGAGAATCGAGACTGCTGATTATGGGTGCACTCACACTAGGCCAAGTTGCCCGGTACCTGAAGCACGATTGCCCGCCCCCTCCCCATTCCCCCGTTGGACTACACTCAGGGTGCACTCACACTAGGCAATCTGTACCGTGCCTAAGCATGCTTCACCCTAAAGTCCAGATCGTTTGACTAGTGTGAGTGCTCTGATCTGTGCTCAAGCACAGTACAGTTCCTTGGCCCTGGCATGCTTGAAAAAGGTGTGCTTCAGCTCGGTACAGTTCATGCGCGAGCACAATCAACAATGGGTACACAACATGGACAGCTTTCAATATGGAGAATTCTGGAGTGTTCTGGCAAAAATTACTCAAAACAAACAAAATCAATTAAGTATCTGTCATGTTCTCTGTGTTGTTGTCTGATGTGGGGACGCAGACTTGACTGTGCGTCCCTTTTAAAAAAAACAAAAACATTCTGAGTCTGCCTGCCTTGTAAACTAAGCATGCTTCATGATGACGTATGCATGTGTTGTATTCCTACATTATGTACAAGAGGTAACTGTGCTCAGGCCCAGTTAGTCCTGGAGCAGTGTGAGTGCAGGCCAGCAGGGGAATGGGGAGGGGGGGAAATCGTGCTTCAGCGCGGTACGGGACACCTTTGCTAGTGTGACCCTCTCACTGCTCCTACCTCTTGTACATATCATTGTAATACAACACATAAAGTATATGGCTTAATGTGACCATGAAGCGTGCTTAGTTTACAAGACAGGCAGACTGAAAAAAATAAGGTAGCGTGGTTGAGTCTGCATCCTCAGAGGAGAACAACACAGACTGCATTTTGTGGCTAATTTTGAGTCATTTTAGTCAGATACAGCCATAACACTCCTGGATTTCTCGATAATGGAGGCAGGGATCGATTACTTCATGTTCATATTGTGTACCTGTGCTTGTGCTTGTGAACAGTGCTGAAGCACACCTCTTCCAATAGTGCCAAGGACAAGTACTGAGCAGTCACACTAGTCAAACGAACCAGACTTTAGGTGTTAAATTTGCTTTGGCACAGTACAGATTGCCTAGTGTGAGTGAACCCTATGTCTCTCGATGAAAAACAATCTATGTCCTTAACTGTTTGTTTGATCCATGGTACTGCCAGCAGCTGGTCGAAGACTCTGCTGGCTGCCTCAAGGTCCACAGTCAGGGCACCTGCTGTTTTTGGAGACCTACTGAGACAAAGAGCAAAGTATTAAAACAAAGTTAAAATGGTAAGAGTTAACGATATTTAGGTTACATATTTACTAAGTTATAAGTTTTCTTTCTGAACATCAGAACTGATTTGGTACATTACATCACAAACCGCTGCAGCTGATAATCGACTCACTTTGTCTTTGTGAAACTTGCAACAAGACTGGAACTTGTAGAAAACATTGAACATATTTCTCTGTTGAAGAAAGAAAGAGATACCTTAGGTACACACCAGAGTCGTTTTTCATAAATGAATTAGTTACTTTCCAGATTCAATAACGCTGTTACAATGACTGACATTTAAAAGCCCACGTTACTGGTTACTTTATGTCTTCGTTACTTCAGCCGACAACAAGCGGGCGAGGTTACTCTAACGTCAGCACAGTAGCATCCAGAAAGAACGTTGCGCGTAGTGAACAAACACAGGTGATCGTTCAGCCGTGAGTGCTCTGTCTCAGAAAAAGTCTGTGTGCAGGAAGGTTAACTTATCTCAAAAGAACGAAGCACCGAGCTCAACAACACGCTTCTACTAAACTTTCTGTCAGAGAGCCGACACCCGCAGATACCCAGGAGCAGCTCACGTTAGCTCTGCAGACCAAGGAGGAGACACTCCAAACAGACAAGGCTTAAATTAAAACACGGCCTGCATCCCCAGGTGTAGGCTGGATTATAGACTGATAGACAAGTTTGATGTTGACGTCATGCTGTTGTGTCTGTGGCCTTCAGAGATCTAATCGGTGAAATACGTACATATTGAAAATGACTCAAGTGTTATTTGAAATGTGCGAGTTGTCAAAGCAACACTAAAGGGATACTTCACCCATTTGCATTAATCTTTGTATCATTAGAAACCTGGTAGTATTTTTGAATGGTCGTGCATCCCGTCCTCATTTTCCCCTGAGATGAGAAATCTTTGTATTTCTGAGTCTGAAAAGGAGCTTCAAGTGACGCAAAATGACAATTTGTGCGTCACTGGAAGATGTTGCGGTTAGCGGTGTGAACTACAACGCTAGTTCCTCATATTTTCAATCACTAAAGCTACAGACCAATCACAGAACAGTGGGTTGGACCTATAATGCGTCAACTTCAAACTGATATGGATGAAGGGGATTTTGAAGGCTGGTAGTATTGGTGCTCTCACTGTTTGCCTATGGACACAGACACAGAGTCTGTTTTCTGCCAGGAATTTCCAAGATGCTGATTCCTTCTGGAAGAAATCTCTGACTAAGTTGAGGAAACGGCCGTATGTGTTGTAGTAAATATGTCTGTAAATAAAGCCCAAGCTTCAGTGGGAATATTTCTACAACATGTATAACCTATTCATGTTTAAACGGGTGAAGTATCCCTTAAATAATGTATTCATTAATATGAAGACTGACTCAAATAAAGTAACGCTGAATTGACTTTCTCAATGCAGTTTGATAGTAATAACGAGTAACCGGTAGTTGTACAAACAAGATAACATTCTGGATAAAGACCTCTTTGCCTCGGCGTTCTCCGGTATCGCAGACAGCCATTGTTTCAGTTTTGTCTCATCAAGCCTTCCTGTTATCTGTCCTCTGTCCGAGCTCTGAAATACAGACAGATGATATATTCTTACAGCAATCAAATCATCATCAGCTTTGTTTACAAGGAAACGTAAGAGATAAATCATTTTTAACACAAAATGTGCATTATCTGAAAAAAACAACAGATGTTCTGATAGTTGAACATATTACCTGCGTGGGTGACGAGAAAGCAAAGTTTGTGTTCCAACCAGTCGATATTTTCAAGTCTGCAGATTCAGATGAAAGTGAAATAAAGAAAAAGACTATTACAGATTATTAAAGAGACGTTATGTAAATCTGCCAGCCGTCTACGCCTCATACCACAACATGGTAAATTATTTGATACCACTGTTTTTTCACAGATTTTACTCCCAGCTGATGCACATTTCTGGGGAAGTTTGCAAGATTCAAGACCCTCTTTTTATGAAAACTATAATCTAATCATCTTTGGCAGCCACCTCAGAGGAGCAGTAGGAAGTGCTCTGCTTTATTATTGAATTCATCTCTACAATGCTGATAAATTCCATCACTTTCCTCCTATAAAATCACCGCAGAGTGCATTGATCTATAAATACATTCATACCTTCGGGTTTGGCGGCTCCATTGTCACTGGTCCATGGAAGTTGTACTTGAGTGGGCGTCAGACAATCACCTGTTCCTCCAGTCCCAATTTGACCCTTTGCCCCATGACCAAAAGCCCACAGTCGGCCAGAGGAGCCCAACACCAGGGTGTGACGTCTGGACGACAGGAACAGGAAAGGTTATTCAGTAATTAATGGTCAATCTCACATACTTTAATGTCAAATTCAACGTCTTAAGTTAGACATGGCAAACTCTGAAACACCTTTTAATTACAAAGACTCCTTTAAATCAAACGGTTTCAGTGATTCATCCTCCTCATTTCTTTTTACCTGCCACATGAAATCTGTGCGGCAGATCCATCCAGACCGTCAACCAATCTAGGAGCCTTTTCATTGTCAGTGGAGTTGTGACCGAGCTGACCGTTGCTTCCTTCTCCAAAGGTGAAAACTCTACCGTCCTAGAAAAGAAAACCTTACATTGTAGTTATCTTTACAATGTGATAACTTTGAACATGTACAGCATATCTGAGTGAGGCGTGGAGTGAGGTTTGTACCTTTGTTAACACTGCAGAGTGCGCCTCTCCACAGCTGATAAAAGACGCATCCAGAGGCCTGAGGGCAGGAGCCACACAGATGTTGAACTTGCCTGTGATGACGACATTTAACACGAGATGGAAAGAATGTTTGATGTGCCTCTGGTGGAAACATTATTATTCACACGTCACTAAGTCAAAAGATCATTAGAAAAATAACCTAAACAACAGTTTCCCGTCCGGTGTGAAATAGTCAGTTTTCATGTCTATTTTACAGCATTGTATCACGTGTCGTTTCTTAAAAGCCTGACCAGGAACAAGGACTGCAAATTAGCCTCGTTACTTTGTGAAACAGCCGACAACAAGCAGGCGAGGTTACTCTAAGGTCAGCACAGTGGCATCCTGGGAGAAAGAACAGGCTGTAAACAAAAGGCAGGTGATCATTCAGCAGAGAGCTTTAAGTCTCAGAAATACCGACATTTACTTTTCCCTGCTCGAGTTTAACAACAAGAATAAAGCGGTGAAAGTCTGAGAGTCTATGTGCAGGAAGAAAAAACAAGTCTCGCAAGAACGAGCTGCAGACACCAGAGACCCAGGTGCAGCAAAAACTGACTAACCAGGGACAAGGAAGGCAAATTACCCATGGCTAGAACAAGTCCTATACAAATTGCATCGGTCACACTTTAATTAGATGTAGCAAATCCTTCCCGCATGTCATTCCTCTCTCTCTCGCTGCACGATATCTGACTCTATATCCACTGTCCTGTCTCTCAAATAAAGGCATAAAAAGCCCATTTAAAAAAAACATAAAAATAGTTCTGGGTATATTTAAGATCACTCTGAATATAACTGTAACTCAGGAGTGGAGAAAGCTGTGTTATTGTTGACACAGTAATATAATCCTGATACTATTGATCCTTACTAAATGTTCAATGAAACACATACAAAAAACAAACACAACAAACAGCTACTTGTAGAAGAGACCACAGCAGCCAGCTGGTATTAGAGTAAAATCTGTGACTGTCTCTGCCTGTAGGTGGTGCTGACTGACACGTGTAGAAATAGTCTGATCATAGTCAATGTGCTCCACCTTTAGGAATAATCCTAAACAAGTGTGTCTGTAACCAAGTGAAGGAAGATTATTGGTACCCTTCTCATCCACCCTGTCGAGTCCCAGCTGGCCTGACTCGTTGGCCCCACAGCAGTACACCAGGCCGGGCAGTGTGAGGAAGAAGGAGTGGGTCGCTCCGGCTGAAACCTGGGTCACCGCTACACCGGTCAGAGCTCTCACCAAGACGGGTTTGTCCTTCAGTGACATGTCCTTCCCCAGGCCCAGCTGACCATGGCTGTTAAGACCCCATGACAAGACATCTCCTCCTGTGAAGTTGGAAATAGTGGAGGAAATACAAATAACTTCAGATCGTAAGATTAAGATATGGTAACTTATAAAAGCAGATGGAGAAACATGTGAATTGGATTTAACAATTTGACACAAAATCAAGTCAAAGCTATAAAACAAAAGATCACACATTACAAGGTGTTAAACTAGAGCCACCACTATAAAACCACACAAATGTTTATGTTCAATTTCTTACCTTTAGTCAGTGCCAAAGAGTGGACATCTCCACAAGCCACTTGGATCACTGTTACTGGGAATGGTGTGGGTACCCGGCTGCATGTTGATAAGACAGAATAAGTCAAATATAAAATAAAAGGCTTCCTGAGGCTTTTCGGTAAAAGTGTTTATGCATTCGACATATCGACTGAGATCATGCCTTGGTCTCTGCTGATTGGGTAACATGCCAAGCTGTCTGTCTCCCAAGGAGAACACGTGTCCAGATTCACTCAAAGCCAGACAGTGATCCCGACCACAAGCCAAAGACACCACATTACCCAGACCCTCCACACGACCTGAATCAGGATGACAGAGAGAAAAACAAACACAAATGTTTGAAATGTTTTGATGTGTGAACAGCTTTAAAACGATGCTACACTGAGCAGCCCTATTTGTCTTAAACACAAATCTAAATTAGGCATCAAGTGTTTGTACCAAGACGCCAGTTCTGTACCAGTCTTGAAAAAGGAAGCCATTGCAGAAGTGCAAAATCCTGCAGTGTGCGGCGCTTGTGGCTGGTTACAGGAACGCCAGAAGACACATACACACAACTGGCAAAAAATACTTTTTAACAGCAGAAATGATACATTAACATGTTTACAGCCTGGTACAAAAAAAATTAGATCTGATTAGTTATTGTCATCATGGGCACATACTGTACAGGGGTTCGTCAGTCTGTTGTTAGGGTGACTGAAAGTTAGGGTGAGACAGGATTTCCATCATGCAGCTGCTGCAGATGAGCCTCCAGAGCGCCCTGCAGTAACAGATGGCTGACGTCACTCAGACCTCGTCCATTAATATTTAGATTTAGGCTACAGTTTATGGTTTTACCTGTCGTGTGCTTAATGATAGTTGTGTCAAATAACTAGTTCATTTTCCTCACTTTCTGAACAAAATTGACTTTCAGTACTCCTCAACTTTCCCAAAATCAGTCATTATGATACATTTTTATCCATTTAACTTAAATAATTTAAATAACAGTGGGAAATAGAGTTTCACCTTGACCTGCTGTATAAAGATTTGGCTTTGGGGGTTACATTTAAAAAGTCCAATTATCCAATGTAAAAAGAAAAACAATGTAGGCTATAGCACTGTAAAGACAAATTTAGGATTTTATCCACTCATATAAAACATTTTCATGTATCAACCTTAACTTAGAGAATCGCTTTATTGGATTCACCTACTCGCTGCTGAAATGTAAAATAAAAAAACCCGGTTACAAATCAAAGCAAAACATGTATAGAGTGCCTCAATTAAATTTTCCGACTTTCCCACTTGCACTTGAACTCAGCACATGCTGAAGTGCAGTAACTTTCGATACCTCAGATGACGAAGGGGAAACGAAAATGAAACTTGACTCAGTTAATAAACCTATAGGTAAAAGGTTTGCAGTGATGATGTATGACTGTTCATCCATACAACTAATTTAAAGCAACTTATTTCTCATTCGAATTTATTCTCACTAATTATTAAAAAAGCACAACACTTAGAAGTTAGACCAACAACAATTCATTCAAAATACTCTAAAATAAAAAAAAACTTTTGTAAATAAATAAAGTAGACTACGTCTCCGTCATTATGTGTCTAATACTAAACTTGTAGCCGAATAGCCTACTATACCCTACTCCAAAAAAAGAAAATAAATAGTTTTGAATTACTTTTCCTGCTGCATAGCGGTGTTCTGTCTACTAAGAAGTATTTTAAACTTTACCTGGAGTATCGGCATGTTTACGTTTCTTTCGTCCAACTCGTCCCTGGGGTTTGAGACCACATGATAAAACCCATCCATCCTTGGTGAGGAATAAAGTTTGCTTTTCTCCGCAGCAGATGTCGGTGATGCCCCTGGGGACAGACCAGGAAACCGGGCTGAGGGCAGTCTGAGCACCGAACTGTCCACTGGAGCCGTCTCCCCACCAGATCAGCTGCACCATGATAACACCATGGACTGTAAATAATGACGATCACACCTGATGTGTTGATGGCATCTGTTCTGGAACTCCCTTTTAATGTTGCATTCAAGTGCTGCCGGGAAATATCACTATCGCGTCAAGTCTTTCAACTCTTATTGTGCGAGTTTAGGATATTGTTTGGATCTGTGGTGATAGTTAAAATGGTTTTACACGACCACACTTGTTAAATAAATAAAACATACTTGTTCCCAAAGAGCAATACATTCCCAAGCATTTCAAGACTATAGCTATAGGCTGTAGTGGTTCCCAAAGTAGGGGTCGGGACCCCCTGGGGGGCACTTAGACAGGTTGCGAGGTGCCTTCCATAAGTAAATAAAAAAAGTTTGATTTAAAATATGCATATCTTACCCATTATTGTGGAAATACAATTAAAAATACAACTGTACTTGTTAAGTAAGATTTATGCTGAAATGAAAGTGATGTGAAAACAAATCAACAAGCTTTCATGAAACAGGAGTCAGCTAGAGGGCACCAGAGATTAGTAAAGAGACGAGATGTTTAACTTTCAAAGTTACATTTTCAGCTTTGTAATGGACCTGGTGCTCATTATGATTTTTTATTCAGGTTTAACCATTAAAAACAAAATTGTAATCACCAATGATTGCCTCATAGATACTGTTTATCATGCTGATCTACTTTTATGGTGCTGTTTTAAAGGCTTTATATGCAATGCGATCCAGCAGATGTCGCCCTTGGGCACCAGCATGAAACCAAAACAACTCACGCTGCATTGTTGTGTTAGCATGCTAATGCTAGCGATCTTTATGATGCTCGTATCTTCACACTGCATGTAAATTTACCTGAAATGAGCGTGATCTAGAAACACAGTTAAGCAGTGAGTACAGTATGTTATTCTTCTTTTCTCTAGTCCCTCAATTAAACAACTTTTATACACGAGGGGAGGAGTCAGCCGGCTGTCCCGGCGATGTAAACAAACTGAAGATAGGACTCTGAAAACATCACAGACAGTGGGACTCGGGTGTTACACCCATTGTAGACAGTCTTGACTCACAGAGTTATTTTCAGAGGATATACTTGATTTATATTATATTTAAGTGTGAAAAAGCACATATAAAGCCTTTGAGTGGTGTGTGTTCATATTCATGATTTTTTAAATAGGCCGTGTGATGTCTTGTGAAGGTTAATGTCCACATGGATTTATTTTTTACATATTCTGTAGTATTAGAAAATGTAATTAGATGAAGATTATTGGCTAACTCTGGTGCAAGTTGAATTGAATTGTGCGCTTCCCCTGTAAAAAGACAAGATCACGTCATAAGCTTCATGTTTGAAAAGAGGCATACATTTATATAGACTTTTTTCATGGACTGGATACTCTGGTTTTCTGACAGTTGTTATATTCTTATAATAGTGATGTACAAATTTCAATTTGAAATTACCTCAACAATATAGAGCTAATACGGCACCATTAAGAAATGATTTTATTTCAGATAAATGTGTCAGGATCATTTTGTTGTGCTGTATTTGTAGCACAAAAAGAAAGTGTATTGGTTTTATTTTTACAGAAATGAATCTCAGTAAAGTGCTGGGTTGAGGAGTAACTCCATCCTCAAGGTCAAACTGATACTGAAACTTAAAGTTACACTTTCAATGAAACATTTAATCATGTGATCCCCAGAAGTGTATAACAAATAGAAACATGTAGAAACATAAATGCATTACTTGTTTCTCTGTGCATGCCCTTTTCCAACTGACTGTCCTGTATTGTTATTTCATATCAGGGACTGAGATGTAACCGGATGAAAGGGGCATTGCTTCTCTTGACTATTCCCATTTCTCTTTCCAACATTACAGCTTGGTAAATGAGATTAGATTTAAAGAAGTAAAAAATGTGGGACAGAGAAGATCAGCTTTCCCACCAGTTTCATGTCCAAGATGTAAGATAGGGATGCTTTCACACTGCATTTGGTCCTTCCTTTAGTCCACCCTGACAGTACGAGGTGTGTAAGCATCTGAAGGGCTCTGAAGCAAAGTGACTCGTGCCTTGTGCCACCACAAGTGTTGTTATCGTGCCATCAGGTTTCTGACATAATTACCACAACAGTTTAAGACATCATTGTATCTAAAGGGTACCATCACGTTCCTCACCAGCTGGCAGGACACTGGAGTCATTTAAGTACAGCCACTTTTACTAGTTTCAGCAAAATATGCCCTTCTTTCCAAAGGAAGTCCCTGGAAAATGTTTTTCCAACATTCGTCCATCTGAAAATATGCAGATAAATGCAGCAATGATATTAGAGGGGAACCACTTTAATTTAGACAAAATGAACAACTCTCGCTTACATCTAACAACAATGGTGTGATTTTGGAAAGATCTTACATAAGAGCATCAAGTTTAAAACCTTTTTATTTCAGAACTGACTAAACTTTAACAGAATAAAGCGTCTTTGGGTAAAAACAAAACAAATATTTTGCAGGTCCACAAAATCTGTTATCTCCTATTCTTTGGAGCACTTCCAAAATTGATGACATCTTTGCTTTCTGGCTTCGGGAGCACAGCTCATGATATCAAGTACTGATTGAACTCTCCATGGAAATTAATGACATACTGGAATTCTTATATTAGGTTATTGTCTTAAATGTATCATTGATCATACGACAGGGTTTTATGAATGTTCCCTGAGGTCCAGATGGAATCTGTAACACGCTGTATAGGCTACTGGTGTACTTGGTATATCAAGGTATGCAAAGTGAAGGTACGCTACGGTTTTCTCCATGCCCATCTGATAAATAGAAATATTAAATATCCATGCCCATTTGTTAGATACAAGATTCACAGAAGATGGTCACCCCCGATGGACTCTTCTTCTCCCCTGACTTTTGCCTCCAGTGTTACCTCCAGGGGAATTAGGCTACTTGTGTAACTCACTTAAAGTTAGCCAAGAAACCAAGAGATTTTCTCAAGAAAATGTTGTTTGTTGTCAGTATATTTTGTCTTTTATTTTGAATTTTGCATGCCATCAAGCTAAGGCTACTTTACTGTTTGGACAAAGAATAGCTTTTATTTTGAAGGGAATTAATAAACTTCCGGTGTAAGAAACGTTGTCAAGCCGCTTGAATAGGAAAAGATGAACTTGTTAGGGACAGAAAAGTAAAGGAATAGGCTAAATGTAAACAGCAAATGAACGGTAACAAGTCAAATGTTTATTGTTCAGCGATCCCCTGAGAGGCATTAAGCTCTTACGGGGGTTTGAGTGGTTTATGTGGTCTTTTGTGCTTCGAAATAAACATACAATCATCAGTTCAAGAGTCCAACTGTACAACTGGACCTCCTCCGCTTGCAATCCCACGTCATCAGGTTTCCTAATGGGGGATGAAGGGAGTAGCCTAGGCAATACCTTATCTTGTATCTGTATCCTATCTGAATTTGTCTCATTTCTACACGGCCTCTCTTCTAAATGTACATTATTATGTTTTATTTTTTATATTTGAATGCCTTGTTTACTCAAACAAGTCTGACTATAATCAAAAAAGCAAATATGTTAGAAAGTGAACTTTTACATTTAGAAGTTAGTAGCCTCCTGTATTTTGAAAATCCCCCAGAAGCATATACGGAAGTTGCATAATAAAGTTCCGCTCCTGATTGGACGATACAACATACGCTAGCTTTGTCCAATAACGTGTCAGCTAGGCGGAGCAATAAGAATATATAAACAGAGAGTCGACGGTGATAAATTAATTCACATTTCGTTATAGAATAGAAATTAATATCGAACATGTCTGGAAGAGGAAAGACCACCGGGAAGGCCAGGGCAAAGGCGAAGAGCCGGTCATCTCGGGCCGGGCTTCAGTTCCCTGTCGGCCGGGTCCACAGGCTGCTGAGGAAGGGGAACTACGCTCAGCGTGTCGGCGCCGGAGCTCCCGTCTACCTGGCGGCGGTGCTTGAGTACCTGACGGCTGAGATCCTGGAGCTGGCTGGAAATGCAGCCCGTGATAACAAGAAGACCAGGATCATCCCCCGTCACCTGCAGCTGGCTGTCCGCAACGACGAGGAGCTCAACAAGCTCATGACTAACGTCACCATCGCTCAGGGCGGTGTGCTGCCCAACATCCAGGCTGTCCTGCTGCCCAAGAAGGCCGAGAAAGCTGGCAAGGCCAAATAAGTCGTCCTTGAACGCAACACCACAAAGGCTCTTTTAAGAGCCACACACACATCCTATCGAGTTTCTTCCTGTTACAGTGAAAATTAAGTAGTCACTAAAACACAAATGTCTTCAAGTCAGGTCTTAAAATACTTTAGGCGCTGACAGGAGAAGAAAAGAAAATGGAGGCTTTCATAGAGTTTACATTTTCACATGTTATACTTCGTGTGTAGACTGCTTGTTTAGGTAGATGCGCTTTACGGACACCAGACTGAAAGCGCTTAATATAAATCAATAAATACACACATTAATAGATTAGTATATTACTTAAAGGCTATGTAGAGTTTTTATTAATCATACAATCTACAGTACAAGGCTTAAACTAGTTCATCAAGTTTTCCTAACCGAACAAGTGAAGACATAATTCCCGGGGAGGAGAAAAACCGTGATTCACAGTTACAGTGTGCTGAGATTATAACAAATAACCCTGTAGGTTACTGTCAGCAGATACTGTAAATAGATGTAATAATAACACTGATCAAGTCATTTTAAAAACAACGTACAAATGAAAGGCTGCAGAGTAATACGATTATTTTAATGTAAGGCTAAATGTATTTGAGTTTCATGCCAGAATCACAGATCATCCATATCACTTCTTTGTGCCAAAATCAATTTTAATTACTATTTTTTTTTTTAATCTTCAATACAGTAATTATGTTGTTTAACTGACTCTCACTGAAATATAATTTCCACATACAGATTAAACACTGCCATCTTATATTTGATTTGTATTAAATTAGGCTCTTCCTCATTCATCAAGCAGTCACAAAGACTTAACTTAAACTCCATTTTTAAATGTTTGACAACAAGGACAGAATCTGACTACCCAAAGGCACAGGACCAAACAGTATGGCACTACATAAATATATAAATGAAGATAAGAGTTCATGGATGGACTACAGGAAGTTAGTACCAAGTAAGATGTATAATACCAAAGAATCAAACAGTTGTGAATTTAAGAGGCCCGTTCAACTATAACCGCCAATTATGGAGCTTTTATTTTGAAGGCTTCAGTTTGTAACCGGATATGCAGTGGCTAACATTGTCTAGTTTCATATCGGAAGAGAAAAGTGGCGGGCTGAGCTCGAGCTGGTTTTCTTCCTCAACGTCCGCTCGGAGGATTTAAATCCGGACTCTCTCCGGTTCAGAGTCAGTTCGTCTTCAGAAGAATTATCATCTTATCAGAATGAGTGGTCGCGGAAAGGGAGGGAAAGGACTCGGCAAAGGAGGCGCCAAGCGTCACCGTAAAGTCCTTCGTGATAACATCCAGGGAATCACTAAGCCCGCCATCCGCCGTCTGGCTCGCCGTGGCGGTGTGAAGCGGATCTCCGGTCTGATCTATGAGGAGACCCGCGGTGTGTTGAAGGTGTTCCTGGAGAACGTGATCCGTGACGCCGTCACCTACACCGAGCACGCCAAGAGGAAGACCGTCACCGCCATGGATGTGGTTTACGCTCTGAAGAGACAGGGCCGCACTCTGTACGGCTTCGGAGGTTAAACCTGTTACTCCACCTGGATACTAAACAAAAGGCTCTTTTAAGAGCCACACACATCACCTAGAGAGCTTTATTCACACTCATTTAACTAACACTTTACAATAGATCATTACATTATAACCCAACTGTTTAACTTAGTGATGTGAAAAGCAGTTCTTTTCAGTGTACTGAATCAGTAGAACCAGTTCAGTAAAGTGATTCGTTCTAAAGATTCGTTCACCGAATCGTTCATTACTTCTCTGCAGCTCTGTCTGTGAATCAGAATTTAATAAGCTGAAATACGACCGAACGTTTAGTTCTGCTCGCGAACAGCCGGTGGTGAATAATAAACCAATGAGCTGAGAATTTAGTTGGATAAAGCTACAGTTTGCAAGTATTGAACGATTCGGTGAACGAATCATTTGAACGAATCACTTTACTGAACTGATTCTACTGATTCAGTACACTGAAAAGAACTGCTTTTCACATCACTAGTTCAGTACACAAATCACTCACTGACTGTCTGACTGAGAGGAAGAGAGTGACTCGGAGGCGGAGCTCTCGTTCAGTTCGTTCGTCCGCTCTTCCTCTCATTTCGTTCAGTGATTCACGTCGGAGCTCTCGTTCAGTTCGTTCAATGAACGACAGTTCCGCTCTTCCTGTCAGTTCGTTCATGTCGGAGCTCTCGTTCAGTTCGTTCAATGAACGACAGTTCCGCTCTTCCTGTCAGTTCGTTCATGTCGGAGCTCTCGTTCAGTTCGTTCAATGAACGTGAACGAGCGAGACTGCGAGTCACCAGCCTCAGTCACACACACACACTGTCCTGACTGAAACACGATCGTTAGTAGATGTTAAAACAGTCAGCTGAGTTAAATTAAGTTGGATATAAAAGCCGTTTGTAAACTGACGGCAGCTATAAAAAGCACATACATTTTCGCGACACCTAAATGTTAAATAATATATTTTCTACTTCCTCAATTTTGGAGACATGAGAGGGAGAAGTAGGGGCGGGCTTTAGTGACACAGAGCTCCCGACCGACTCCGTCCTGTTGGTTCAGTCAGTACATATCACTGACATGAAGAGAGAGAGAGGGAGGGCAGGCTTTGGGCGACTCTTACAGTCTGGAGAGAGAGACGTGAGAGAGGAGAGAGGAGAGCGCAACTGACGTTGAGAAATGAACGACTCTTTTCAATAAGTGATTCAGTTCAGTTCGTTCACCCAGATGATTCGTTCGTTTTGAACGAATCGTTTATGACCGACACATCACTAGTTTAACTTACAAGTTATGTCATTTTGGTCCTTTTCGTAGAGTCACGGATGGAAGCTTTTTTTAACCTAATTGCTCCTCTTAACTCCGGTACTAGAGAAGTCTGACGGCCGCAGAAATCTCGTCTTCTACGCATTAAGGGCGGCAATCGAGTTTAAGTGCCCCATGTAACATCATTTTTTTTTTTCAATCATCATATGTCCAAAATGTATATTTTGCACTTTGAAAATAGTGACAAGAATCTACCCTTTATTGCAGATACTTGAAAAACGGATAATGAATGAGTTTAAAGGATGGCTGCTGGGAATCTAATATCATGTTCAAAATCTTCTCTATGATTGTTTCCACTTCGTGTAATGACATGAACAGTTGTAGTGTTGTGGCGGAGACCTGCAGCTCTGAGTGGGGTGAAGTGGCTCTTAAAAGAACCTTTGTTTTCTGTATTATGGAGTTTTATGCGGCGGGCCAGCTGGATGTCTTTGGGCATGATGGTGACCCTCTTGGCGTGGATGGCGCACAGGTTAGTGTCTTCAAACAAACCGAGCAGGTAAACCTCGCTGGACCCCAACTCTTGTTGGTCTAATGTGTGCAGGTGATACAACAGTTCAACAGGGGCTCGGACAAAAATAGGTCCAAGTTTACTAAAGGTGTCATCATCTCAGTTAAAAGTATGGACATGCGTTTGATATTACAAGTGTGTGCTCATCTCCTTAATATTATTGTAGTTTTCTAACAGAAATATGTATTTTATGTCTTTCCCCAACTTGTTTCATCTTCACCAAGTGTCCAAAAGCATAAAAACATTCACAATGATTTGTGAGTCATCATTTTATTTTCAATTCACAATTGTTGAAAAGGAGTCACGTTTGATTTATTTCTTAAAGAATCGAGAACAAGACCAAATGGTTACAAGCAAAACCAAATCTGTTTATATAAAATACACAATTTTAGACATGTTTTCTCCCCCCCCCCCCCCCCAAAGTATAACAGTATGAATCTGAACAGGTGATAATATATTGATAAATTGATAGTTATGTTTTAAAAGTATGATTATATTTATCTGATTAGTCAGTCAATCTTTATTTGTTTCGCACCAATTCATAACAAATGTTATCTCGAGATACATTTAAAAAGGAGCAGGTAAAAGACCTTACTCTTTGTTATTTATATCGACAAAGACCCGACATTAATCCATCAAGAGCACAGCACTCAGCAACATTAGCAGAGTGAAGGGCTTAATAATAAAAACTTTAGGCCTAGTAGTTATTCAATTAACATTTATCAATTGAAAATGTAAAGAAACTCACTACTCCAATTCATGTGAATGTCTCTTGAATGAGGGGACATTTCACTCTAAATGAATACATGGAGGGTTAGATGGTTCGCAAACCCGTAATCCTCCTGATCCAGTCCTTGTATCTCGGTTGACAGACATCCATGAATGCAGCTGGTTTAACACAGGCATGAGTACCATTCATCGTGAAACTAATGACCCCGTAAATCTTGGAACCGTGCACCACTCCTCCACCAGAGTCTCCCTGTGGAAGAGATTTAAACTGTATCATTTGTTTAAAAACTTTGAATCAGTAAAATGGTCAAACACCCAATGACTGTATCAAACAAACAAAGTTAAAATCCATTCAAACTCACTAGAGATATATCCACTGTATCAGATTGTCCACAGAACCAGCGTTGGTAGAGTCTGGACAGGTCATCTGGGTGAAGGCTGCGCTGCAAACAGTTCCTAGAGGTCTCACAGCTGACAACGGGAATGTCTGCACACTGCAGAGTTGTTGGTCTGTCATTTCCTACGAGAATAGAAAAAGAACATATTTAATTAAAATAAAACTTTATCATTGTTAAGAAAACTCCTCATTGGACTCGGATTTTTAAAAATACTTTATTAAATGAATTCAAACATGTATCCTATAGAGTTAATAAATAAAGTATGCCCTTCACTAAAAGTCTCCTGAACTAAACAGAGCTTGAATTTGCTGCATTGAGTTTGAGAAGAGGAAACTTTTCTGTTAAACATATTTGATGTTTAAGTTTGTTCAAAAAATAATAATAATGTGTTTTTAAAAGTGCTGTAATTCTACCAAGAAAACAAGAAAAAGTGATGAAAATAAAAGAGTAAATGTATTAATGATAAGTAATTGCTTTATATATATATTTTTTTACCTCTTTCATTATTTGGACCCATGAACTTGGATGCATAACCTGCAATCTCGACTGTTTGTCTGAAACATAATAGGACAAGAAAATTAAATTAACAACTTTCACATACTTTTGTTTTGCTTTGTTATTTTTCCTCAAAAGTTGAGTTTTGAGATGAATTAAAGAGGTGACATCAATACTCACAGTTTGTTACGTTGATTACATTCAGTAGTGGTTGGAAATTTTACATGTTGAATTTGAGTGGAGTCACGTAGCTTCAGCAGCATGAGGTCATGTTCTCTTCCATTTCCGTTTTCTTTGAAGGTCTCATTTTGTGTGATATCCATTTCTATAAGACCTGGACCTACATATGCAGTTACATGTCTACAAATAGAGGTGAATAAACACATCAGTGAATGACTGAGAACACATTTTCATATCGGGTTTGTCATTACTGAATATAAGCAATGCCATCTTCATGTTGGGAATGTTATCAGGAATACCACAGTACATTTTTTAACAGGAGAATATCATTTTAGTCTTTTTTTCTCTCTCACCTCTTCAAGCAGTGAGCTGCAGTCAGAATCCAGCGGTCACTGATCAGAGAGCCACCACACATGAAGTGAACAGTCCCATTATATCCTTCCACTTAAACATGGTAATCACGTGTTTGACATGGTCTACCTCCAACGATTCTCTTCTGTAGATCCACAGCTGTGCTCGCTGTCACACCTGAAAGAGAGAGGTACCCACCAGGTGACTGTGAGTTGGAACAATGATTGTCACAGAGAATAACTGTTGTTCAGAGTTTGGACATGGGGAAATCAAGTGTGCTAGCTTTCTGGAGGAAGTTGAATTCTGTTAAAAGCACGCTGACTATGACAGTTAAGTACCAGTACACATGAAAAGAAAACATTAGCCACTCACCAGCACAGAGTAAAAGCAGAAGACGTGTCATGCCACCCATCTTTCTGTGAATATCCTCGTGGAGAACATTGGTGCAATTTAAATGTTTTCAGAGTGTCCTGTTACACCTCAACCACCAATCACCTCATGACATGTATCCATACAACCCCATTGGCTACAGAGTTATTTTCATGTGCAAATTTGAAATCACTTATCAAATGTTCCTGCATGCTCTTTGAAAAAAAAGAAATAAAGAAAAGTCACTTCAGCTAAATTAGCAGGAGTATTTTTTAAATTCATTGATGGACAGAAATGTCTTTGTTTGTATTCTTAAAAATAAAACATTTCAAAGGAATTTGTTTAAAAGAATTAAGTTAGATGTTCAGAATCAGCTTTATTGTCCAGTTATGCTCACAAACACACTTTGGTGAACTGTACTCTAAATGTACAAAAAGTACAACATAAATATCAACAATAAACACAAAATGAGCAACGACTGATATGTACAGTTCTAAATGAGATAATAGTGCAGAGGTGCAAAAATGTCGAGTTAAACATGACAATAAATGTGTTATTATGTAACAGACGGTTAATTTACATGAGGTAGAGAGTGTTTACAGTATTGACAATAAAGGTCTGCACTAATTAAGTTATTGACCCTGAAATAAATATTGAGTTGAAATATTCTCATGTACATTCGCGGTGGGTCTGTGAGGAGTGAAGAGTCTGCAGTGATGCCACCTGCCTGTTTCCTGACCCCAGACTGGTATAAGTGCTGGATGGGGGGGCAGGTTGGCACCTATGATTTTATTTTTGCAGACCTGATTGTGTGTTGCAGTATGTGTCTGTTCAGTTTAGGTTGCAGATCCAAACCAGACAGTGATGGAGGTGCAGAGAACAAACTGGATGATGGAGGTGTAAAACACTTGCATAGAGTATGTTGTTCATATTATTTTCTCATGTTCATATTTTTCCTAGAAGAATAACCAATTCTCACCATAACCGTCTCTACAAACCTCTCGTTGTTAACATGGGAGCTGCCAGAAATGTTGAACCCCAGCTGCTTGTCTGTGATGCTGAGAGCTTGAACAGCCATAGTTCATGAGTGTCCTGGCACTTCTCCTTGTCTGTGCAAGATCTGGAAAATGTAAAACTATGTTCAAAGTTCAACCTACATTACCTCATGTAAAAAAAACCCTCCAGTTTTGAGGGCTTTGAATGTTTTAGCATGGATTTTAACGACTAAATGTCAAAGACATTATCAAAATGACCAGAGGAAATGTCCACTACAGATAAAAGAAGGTGGTTATTTGGTTAATAAAATGAAGCTCACACACCCTAAATTCTCTCCATCCTCTGAATTTTCCTTGTCGTGTCAAAGTTTATCATATTTTATTGAACAAATATTCAGCACACCGTTCGGCTGCTTTTATTCCCTCAGTGAATATATCCAAATGTTCATGCAAATTTCACCATCTCAGTGAAATGTTTCACACATGGTCTCCTTGTATTCTGACGATAACTGACAGACACATTAAATATTCGGTGCACTTTTGCTAATACCCTACGCTACCAGGAGATTGTCCTCCTTATCACACTTTCTCAAATACACACACATGTTCACAAAGAGAGACACTTCAGTGTTCATAGCCGTATGGTGTGCTGCAGATTTGTTTAATAAAGTATGATATACTTTGACACCATGAGGAAAGTTCAGGAGATACACTTAGGATGTGTGAGCTTCATTGTTTTGAAGAGCCAATGAAATGATTTAATTAGTCAATAACCATCTTGTTTCATCTTTAGTGGACATATCTCATTTAAAAATATGAAAATTTTTGGTAAAAACATAAAAAAGGTTAACATTTCAATATATGGTGAGATGAAGATTTTATGTGAGCAGTGTTTTCAGAATTTATTTAACTGCACAAGAGTCCAAAAGCATTAAATACAATCACAATGGGATTGTGAGTCATCATTAGAGACGCAACAGTCCACTTTTTTTCAGTTCCAATCCTATAACGATACTGATTGGGATGTTTTTATTATCATTTTGTTGTTATTGGTATTATTGGTGAGGTTACACAACAGTAAGCCCTGCATTGCATTGTGCTGGCTTCACATACAAACAGGAAGCAGCAACAACTGTCAGGTTTTCAAAGTAAGAATTGTACTTTTGATCATATAGAAGGAGCTGTTCCATCTTGTCTGAACGTCGTCATGGAGACGACTTGTGTACACGTCTTATAGTTCAGTCTGAACGTCTTCAAAGATCAGTGATGTGGATTGATGCCATCAGTCTGATGTGCCATACGTAAATTACGTCAATACCGGACCTGACACTGATATAAGATCCCATCTCTAGTCATCTTCATTTTATTTTCCATTTCACAATCTGGTAAAAGGAGTCACATTGTATTTCATTCTTGAAGAATAGCAGAGTATAATGACTAAACTGAGTGTGGCAGTAGCTCAGTCTGTGGGGACTTGGGTTGGATCACGGTATGCAAATTGGTCTGGTTGCTGAAGAAGTGCCAGGTCCCGTCCTGAGTACTGTGAGGTGCCCTTGAGCAAGGCACTGAAGCCCCTACAGCTCAGGAGGGCTCCCTGTGAGCAGCTCCCTCTGGCATCTCTGCATTAATGCATGTCCATAGTTTGTGCATGTGTGTATTTCGGGCCTCAATACTCTGGAATTATTAAAAGTAAATTAAATAAGTATTAGCCAGCAAAATATCTGCTCTTGTTTGAAACTCCTATAATACAAACAAAAAGAGTACTACATACTGAGAATGTGTGAAATAATAAAGAGTCAAACATAATAGACCTAAAGCAGAGATGAAGCAGTGACTTTATGTACATCTTATTCTCCAACAACTTGACATGTAAAACCAGAAAGTTTTGAAAGAGATTAAAATTCAAGACAAGAACCAAAAGAAAACATGATACTGTCAAACCTCTCTAGAGTATTAATTTAACTTAATGTATCTTTAAATAGTATAAAATAAAGATGTTTCATTTGGCAGGTTTAAGAAATAAAAACAAGAACTGTCAAATATGTGCAATCTTTTAAAATAAGCCTTCATAACTTTATTCTGCAGTGTCTTTTTTCCCGAAGCCCCCTTTTGTTGAATAGCCTGCAGGAGCTTGGTCTGCATCCTCTCCTTGATCGGGTTCGTCCGGTAGAGGGGCAGTAGTAGCAAACTATAGCAGGTGTGGGACTCTGGACGATGGGTCTCATTGGAATCAGGAAGGACAGCGACTCTCATCCTGATGCTCTCCATACCCAGGAAGGGAAGGCGGTCGAAGCCGGTGAGAAACACTTGAAACAAAAATAAGAAGGAGATCGTGTTGATCTTCTTCAATTTGAATTAATGATGATAATCACTGTCACGTGTAACACTTACAAAGGAATTTCTTCTTATCCTCGGCTGTCAGTTTCTCAAACACCTCCCAGAAGGTAACGATGTTTGGATGCTCAGCATGATAGACTCCTTCATAGACTGTGTTCTGTTTGAAAAAATATAAACAATAATGTAGAAATGGAATAAAAGGTTCATAAAGGGCCATGGTCCCGAGGTAAGACATGACTTTAAAAAAAGACGAGGAAGTAGCGGACGGAGCCACAGTGTCCGCTATATGATGAGAATATTTGCCTTTAAATCAATGCTACGTGTAGTTCAACAGAATCACAATGTCAACAAACGAGTGGAGAACAACATACTGATGAACAGACGATGTAATGCATGGAGATCGTTGCTGTCAAGTGCAGACAGTTAATGCACTGGCTCCAGTCACAGTATCACATCACTTCCCCCTCCCATTGGCTCGAGCTAAATTCTCCTGAGAATATCCTGCTCCATTCTCACATCACCCCTCTTGGACTTGCTGCAGAAAAAAATACTAGGGGTCTGGCAGGAGAAACTCCAGGTGAAGTCTGAGTGAAGAAATTTCAGGACTTGTGTGAAAGCCCATTATGGTTGCTCATGCATGAGCATAAGCATTGCGTGGACGTGATCTAGAGCCTTATAGATGCAACTGTTCCTCAATTTAAACAATCGCGGCAAAGGGTTCATGTTAGTCCGATTCAGAGGTAGAGTGTTTCCTCCTAATTTGGACTGACATAAATATTCAGGCTGTCTGAACTCATTCACTATTTAGTGCACTATAATGGTAAATAGACTTAGACCTGGAGACAACAAACAAATGAGTATTGACAGAGATGAGCGCTGGCACGCTACCTCCCTCATGTGGTCTCCTTGGGCAATGACACACACAATGCACATCACATTGTAAGACTACATTTAAAAATAGTAGGTACAGGCAGCTGATGTATGAGTTACAGGAATAAACCACTACATGGTTAAACCCAAGAACAAGGGACACACCACTTTGCAGCAATGACCGAATTCTGATTGAGCATAATCGTACCCTGTATGGTCCAGTCATTGTATCCCACAATGCATTGTGAAAAGTAGTACACAACTGATGGTCACTATCCCAGTAATATACTTTAATGCATTGCGGTTCAAGATTTTGCGAGTGGAAAGTGGTGTTTGACTCGACTGCAAGAAGAGCAACCACCAAGAACACAGAAACATAAACATTTCATATATGGTGGCGTTTACTGAAATCTAGAAGCTGTTTTATTAATAATGAGTAAAAGATTGTCAGTAGAGTCAGTGCAGTGGAACTTTAGTTTGACCTAATGATGATGACAGACACCACACCAGAGTCTATGTCGAGTTTTAGTTTGTCCATATGTAAAATCGTTCATTGATAACTTAATATTCTATATTTATTTATTTCATTTTTTTTACCTGTTTTGTGAAAATAAACTCAGAACGAGATAAGTTATCACTGGAATTCATGTTGTTATTATTGATCTTCGGCCAGAATTATGCTGCACAATTTAGTTGTCGGTGAGTGAGCAAAGTAGTGTACAACATTTTTTTTGACCTCTGAATTATCCACCATTACTGCTCTGTTTTTTTTGGACCATAAACCAGCTCCTGTGTTTATTGTGTTGCTCTTGGATCCAGTCCTTCATTTAAATCATAACACAAACTTTTGTTTCATCATTTACCACAAGCCCCCTGTGGAAGGCGCAGTGGTCGGCTGCAGCGAGTTGTTTGAAGGTGTCCGCCACTAGGTGAGTGCGTCTCAATGTGAGCAGGAAGCCGTAGTACTCAGACAGCTAGGTAAAATAATTAAACATTAAACAGTTAAAATATGTTTTAAGATAAATGCTGTAGCATTAATGTATACCTGCAGGACAATTGTTAGTCTATCCCTAATACATTCTGTACCTTCAAGATGTTGGCACAGCTGTCAAAGACCTCCACCTTCTGAACCAGAGGGAACACATCTTTGTTTGCCTGTAAAAAAAAGACAACCATATCAACAACTGAAGACGCTACAGGGGAGCTCATATTGGGTCGGGGGCCGGATTCACATCACTATAACTCAACACATGGATATATAGGCTGCTGTATTATTATTTTTTAAATCAAAATAAACTACTTGAACAGAGAACTGTATGTTAACAGTAGCAAAACAGGTCAGGTATTAATCACCCCGGCGCAGTCTAGGCCTGTGAAGGCTGTTTCGTCATGAGCCGGGGATCCGGCCGAAGATTTCTGCCTTTTAATAAGGCAGTTTTTTCTTACCACTGTAACTTTTGCTGCTTTGCTAAAGTGCTCATGATGGATAGGCCGGGTCTTTGTAATATAGCAATAAGTAAGGTCTTTTACCTGCTTTTTGTAACATAACAATAAGTAAGGTCTTTTTAGAGATGAGATGAGATGAGATGAGATTCAACTTTATTGTCATTACACATATACAAGTATAGAGTAACGAAATGAGGTTTGGCATCTCACCAGAAGTGCAAATAAGCAGAAAGTGCAAGAGTCTGTGCTATGTACAGTAATTACAAAATTTACAGATGTAGACTAAAAAAAGTGAATTATTAGGTATATATGGATGGCTGGATTAATGGGATGCTATAAATATAAATAAATGCTATAAATATAAGTGTATTCTTAGGATTATAATATACAGATTAAGGTGCAGTGAGCATGCTATACTAGTTTACAGATAATATAAAGAATATGGACATATTGTACAGGTCGATAACTTATTGAGGTGATATGAACATACTATAATACAATAATACAGATGGATGAGAGATGTGTGTGTGTGACCAGGAGGAGTGGTGGGGGGATGATGGGTGTGAGGTGATATGCAGGGGAAAGGGGGGGGTCAGCAGGGGGCGGAGAGAGAGAGGGAGAGAGAGAGAGAGAGAGACAGAGTTCAGAGTTCGGGGGGTAGAGTTCAGTAGAGAGACAGCTCTGGGGAAAAAGCTGTTCCTCAGTCTGCTGGTTCTGGTCCGGAGGCTTCTGAAGCGCCTACCGGAGGGCAGGAGGGTAAACAGTCTGTGGGCAGGGTGGGAGGAGTCTTTAAGGATGCCGTGAGCTCGCTGCAGACAGCGTTTTCTTTGGACATCCTCAATGGCAGGAAGTGGACACCTTGTGATGCGCTGGGCGGTTTTTACCACCCGCTGTAGCGCCTTACGGTCTGTGACAGAGCAGTTTCCGTACCAGACTGAGAAACTGCTGGTCAGGATGCTCTCGATCACACAGCGGTAGAAGTTCATCAGTACAGCTGAAGACAGGTGGTGTCTCTTCAGTGTCCTCAGGAAAAAGAGGCGTTGATGAGCCTTCTTAACCAGACTGGAGGTGTTAGTGGACCAGGAGAGGTCCTCTGTGATGTGGGTCCCCAGGAACTTGAAGCTGGAGACACGTTCAACAGCCATCCCGTTGATGTGGATGGGGTTGTGCGTGCTTCCTCTTTCTCTCCTGAAGTCCACGATGAGCTCCTTCGTCTTGCTGGTGTTGAGGAGCAGGTTGTTGTCAGCACACCAGGCGGCAAGATGCTGTACCTCCTCCCTGTAGGCCGTGTCATCGTTGTTGCTGATGAGGCCAATCACCACCGTATCGTCCGCAAACTTGATGATTGTGTTGGATCCATGTACAGGTCTGCAGTCGTGGGTGAAGAGGGAGTAGAGGAATGGGCTCAGCACACAGCCCTGTGGTACGCCTGTGTTGAGTGTGATGGTGGTGGAGCAGGTGTGTCCTGACCTAACATACTGGGGTCTGTTGGTTATCCAGTGACGGAGGGAGGTGTTGAAGCCCAGGTCTCCGAGTTTAGTGTTTAACTTGGAGTGGATGACAGAGTTGAATGCTGAGCTAAAATCAACAAACAGCATTCGTGCGTATGTGTTGTTATTGTCCAGATGTGTGAGCACAGAGTGCAGCGCAGTGGAAACTGCATCCTCTGTACTCCTATTGCTGCGGTAGGCAAACTGGTATGGGTCCAGTGTGGGTGGGAGGCAGTTTTTCAGGTGTGCTAGGACCAGTCGTTCAAAGCACTTCATTATGATGGGTGTTAGTGCTACAGGGCGGTAGTCATTCAGGCCTGTCGGGCTGGAGCGTCGGGCTGCTTTTTGTAACGTAACAAAGAGTAAGGTCTTTTACCTGCTTTTTGTAAAGTGTCTTAAGATAACACTTGTTATGAGTTGACGCTATACAAAATAAATTGAATTGAATTAAATTAATCATTATGCTATCCTTGCATAATATGAAAAAGATGTATTTCAAATGTGATTTTTTTTTAGCATTCACTAAAGATTAATTTATAAGACAGCAGATATTTAATAAGAGAACATCAAGTCCAATTTTCACGCTTTTTAAAGTTATTTAGAAGGAAACATCAGTTTTAACAACTCGTGATTTATTATAACGTATATATATATTATGTAGTATATTTTTTAAAAGTGTTGTGTAATAGGATAAGTTAGAAATACTAAGCACATGGAGGGACATATAAACTTTACATCACAGTTAAAATATTCAATCTTTTCTTTTTCATGGCTGTATTTAACATTGAGTTTGTAACTTTATGTTTTTTTTAAACTCTCGACAGTAAGCTCATGATTCATTACACATCTGAGCAAACCCGTGACAATAAAAGTACAAAAGTTATTTACTTAGTGTTTTGCCATTCTTCAAACTCAGATCTGCGATAAGTTGGGACAAAGGCAGCACGATGTAAAAGACAGCAAGGCCCTCTTGGAGGAGAGGGCATGTCAGCAGAACCATCAAGATCTCCAAAGATTGGATATCATTTTTTGAAGCCCAAAGTAATTCAACCAGGTTGTTTAGTGTTACCTGAAAAGCAATGAGCATTATTAGATAACCTGACAATGTTTGCACAGCATAGGTGTTTGCAAAGGGATAAACCTGTGGCTACTGCCTTTCTTTAATCTCAGAGCCTTTCAAGTCACAACTCATTATTATGGGTGCACTCACACTAGGCCAAGTTGTCCGGTACCTGAAGCACGATTGCCTAAAGCCTAAACACACCTCTTCCAACCATGCCAGGACAGAGGAAGTCAAACGAACCAGACTTTAGGTGTTAAATTTGCTTTGGCACAGTACAGATTGCCTAGTGTGAGTGAACCCTATGTCTCTCGATGAAAAACAATCTATGTCCTTAACTGTTTGTTTGATCCATGGTACTGCCAGCAGCTGGTCGAAGACTCTGCTGGCTGCCTCAAGGTCCACAGTCAGGGCACCTGCTGTTTTTGGAGACCTACTGAGACAAAGAGCAAAGTATTAAAACAAAGTTGGTAAGAGTTAATGACATTCAGGTTACATATTTACTAAGTTATAAGTTTTCTTTCTGAACATCAGAACTGATTTGGTACATTACATCACAAACCGCTGCAGCTGATAATCAACTCACTTTGTCTTTGTGAAACTTGCAACAAGACTGGAACTTGTAGAAAACATTGAACATATTTCTCTGTTGAAGAAAGAAAGAGATACCTTAGGTACACACCAGAGTCGTTTTTCATAAATGAATTAGTTACTTTCCAGATTCAATAACGCTCTTACAATGACTGACATTTAAAAGCCCACGTTACTGGTTACTTTATGTCTTCGTTACTTCAGCCGACAACAAGCGGGCGAGGTTACTCTAACGTCAGCACAGTAGCATCCAGAAAGAACGTTGCGCGTAGTGAACAAACACAGGTGATCGTTCAGCCGTGAGTGCTCTGTCTCAGAAAAAGTCTGTGTGCAGGAAGGATAACTTATCTCAAAAGAACGAAGCACCGAGCTCAACAACACGCTTCTACTAAACTTTCTGTCAGAGAGCCGACACCCGCAGATACCCAGGAGCAGCTCACGTTAGCTCTGCAGACCAAGGAGGAGACACTCCAAACAGAAAAAGCTTAAATTAAAACACGGCCTGCATCACCAGGTGTAGGCTGGATTATAGACTGATAGACAGGTTTGATGTTGACGTCATGCTGTTGAGTCTGTGGCCTTCAGCGATCTAATCGGTGAAATACGTACATATTGAAAATGACTCAAGTGTTATTTGAAATGTGCGAGTTGTCAAAGCAACACTAAAGGGATACTTCACCCATTTGCATTAATCTTTGTATCATTAAAAACCAGAGGTGTCAAGTAACAAAGTACAAATACTTCGTAACCTTACTTAAGTAGAAATTTTGGGTATCTATACTTTACTGGAGTAATTATTTTTCAGCCGACTTTTTACTTCTACTTCTAACATTTTCACACAATTATCTGTACTTTCTATTCCTTACATTTTAAAAATAGCCTCGTTACTCCTATTTCTTTCCGGCTTGTTTTCATTCCGCCTTGTCATCGTTCAAAAAAACACAAAACGAAACAAAAACCTATCCAGATAAATCGCGCCATCCGGATAAAGTGAATTTGACCATACAAGGGTAATTGTTACTAAGCCTGCCCTGGGTACACCAATTTTCTTTACCAGTTTTGTTATCTTACATCCGTTGCCCTCACAGATTCCTGCAGCTAAGCTTGGATGTACATTTACATTCCAATAAAGGCTATTGATAACATGCCTCTAAAGACTTTTTGCACCATTACAATACTTAGAGACAACTAGTCATCATATCTTCCTCTCCATGAAACACATGTTAATGCTCAGTAGTACACAAATATGGTTCTTTAATGTGTTTGCATTGTACTAAAATGCGTTCATTTTCAATGGGCATAAATGTGGCTGAAACAGGTGCATCCCAAATTTTTAAACATTAACATTTTAATATAACATTATATTCATTATGGCCTTTAAAAAAATGTTTTTGGGGGGAGGTGGGGTAGAGCACTATAGGCCCCTGTGGCGCGGCCTAAGCTTTCGTCCTCAATGGCATTTTTTTCCCCCTTACATTACTTTTACTTTTATACTTGAAGTACTTTTGAAACCACTACTTTTACACTTTTACTTGAGTAAAAAGCTTGAGTTGATACTTCAATTTCGACAGAAGTCTTTTTAAACCTTAGTATCTATACTTCTACCTGAGTAATGAATGTCAATACTTTTGACACCTCTGTTAGAAACCTGGTAGTATTTTTGAATGGTCGTGCATCCGGCCCTCATTTTCCCCTGAGATGGGAAATCTTTGTATTTCTGAGTCTGAAAAGGAGCTTCAAGTGATGCAAAAATCGCCATTTTGCGTCAACGCTAGTTCCTCATATTTTCAACCACTAAAGCTACAGACCAATCACAGAACAGTGGGTGGGACCTATTATGATTCAACTTCAAACTGATATGGATGAAGGGGATTTTGAAGGCTGGTAGTATTGGTGCTCTCACTGTTTGCCTATGGACACAGACACAGAGTCTGTTTTCTGCCAGGAATTTCCAAGATGCTGATTCCTTCTGGAAGAAATCTCTGACTAAGTTGAGGAAACGGCCGTATGTGTTGAAGTAAATATGTCTGTAAATAAAGCCCAAGCTTCAGTGGGAATATTTCTACAACATGTATAACCTATTCATGTTTAAACGGGTGAAGTATCCCTTAAATAATGTATTCATTAATATGAAGACTGACTCAAATAAAGTAACGCTGAATTGACTTTCTCAATGCAGTTTGATAGTAATAACGCGTAACCGGTAGTTGTACAAACAAGATAACATTCTGGATAAAGACCTCTTTGCCTCGGCGTTCTCCGGTATCGCAGACAGCCATTGTTTCAGTTTCGTCTCATCAAGCCTTCCTGTTATCTGTCCTCTGTCCGAGCTCTGAAATACAGACAGATGATATATTCTTACAGCAATCAAATCATCATCAGCTTTGTTTACAAATCTGCCAGCCGTCTACGCCTCATACCACAACATGGTAAATTATTTGATACCACTGTTTTTTCACAGATTTTACTCCCAGCTGATGCACATTTCTGGGGAAGTTTGCAAGATTCAAGACCCTCTTTTTATGAAGACTATAATCTAATCATCTTTGGCAGCCACCTCAGAGGAGTAGTAGGAAGTGCTCTGCTTTATTATTGAATTCATCTCTACAATGCTGATAAATTCCATCACTTTCCTCCTATAAAATCACCGCAGAGTGCATTGATCTATGAATACATTCATACCTTCGGGTTTGGCGGCTCCATTGTCACTGGTCCATGGAAGTTGTACTTGAGTGGGCGTCAGACAATCACCTGTTCCTCCAGTCCCAATTTGACCCTTTGCCCCATGACCAAAAGCCCACAGTCGGCCAGAGGAGCCCAACACCAGGGTGTGACGTCTGGACGACAGGAACAGGAAAGGTTATTCAGTAATTAATGGTCAATCTCACATACTTTAATGTCAAATTCAACGTCTTAAGTTAGACATGGCAAACTCTGAAACACCTTTTAATTACAAAGACTCCTTTAAATCAAACAGTTTCAGTGATTCATCCTCCTCATTTCTTTTTACCTGCCACATGAAATCTGTGCGGCAGATCCGTCCAGACCGTCAACCAATCTAGGAGCCTTTTCATTGTCAGTGGAGTTGTGACCGAGCTGACCGTTGCTTCCTTCTCCAAAGTTGAAAACTCTACCGTCCTAGAAAACCACAGCATTGGAAAAGAAAACCTTACATTGTAGTTATCTTTAAAATGTGATAACTTTGAACATGTACAGCATATCTGAGTGAGGCGTGGAGTGAGGTTTGTACCTTTGTTAACACTGCAGAGTGCGCCTCTCCACACCTGATAAAAGACACATCCAGAGGCCTGAGGGCAGGAGCCACACAGATGTTGAACTTGCCTGTGATGACGACATTTAACACGAGATGGAAAGAATTCAAGAGCAGGATTTGAACCAGGAACTCTCTCACTGTGAGGGAATAGTACTGCACCACCATGCAGCTCTAGATCTGATATGCACAGGTAAATTATTCCAGACCACAGGAGCTTTGAACCTAAAAAGTTTTGGGCTATCAATCTCTCAACATGTGGAACAACAAAATACATCTGACTGTAAAACACAAAAAAAACATGTGTGTGTGTGTGTCTGTTTAATTGATGCTTTTGATATTAATCTCCTTGTGTGCATGTTGTGTGATATGTGCTCAGGCAGCAGTGTTGGGGAAGGAACTACCGGATTACAGAGGGTTGGGTGTCTGAGGGTTCTTAGTTCAGCTGCAGGATGAATGACAGGGGGATGTTGTGTTTGTTTCGCTTTCTGGAGGGAAGGGTTGTTTTGTCATATCAGGGCTATTGTTCAGTGTCTTCGTTTAATGGCCAGATATGGAATGGATGTAGTGGTTATTATAGAAGTATTTGGTCCAATTTAGTGCTTCGTTTTGTGTGAGCTGTATGCGTTGGGGTTGATGTATGATAGTTAGACTTGGATTACTGTGGAGGATGATGCACTATGCTTTCAGCAGAGGGCGTCCACATGATTCAGTCTGTTATTGGCTTTTTCTTCCAGGTTATTGATTGGTCCAGGTCAGGTTATTTTGAAATGTTATGCCGATAAACGTTGCATCCTTGATGATTATGATTATGTCATTGTGTGTTGTTGATGTTATTTAACTGCATCTGTTTGTTTCTGGTGAGGATGACACATCAGGCCTACCACTAAAGGTTTGCGTGTGTGAAAACGTGTACAATCTTGATATCAACTGCAAAAATGTGAAAACAGATCTACTAGTGGCACGCACTGAGGATTGTCACTTTTAAATGTGCAAGACAACATGCATTGCCAATTTAGTATGTTTGCCTTGAATTGTCAATAAATATGCATTAATGGGTGTTTTTACCCGAGTGTGTAAAATATTGGAGGGGAAAATGCAAATAAGTTAGTAATAGTACACAAATTCTGGTTTATCAAGCTTTAAAAAAAGTGCGGCAATTGTGCCATCATCTGTATTTAATACCTTCGAAAGACGTGCTTACATTGTACTGATAGGATACTTTCGGGACTGCCACAAACAGTCTGGATGAGTACACAGAGGCTACAACGTCATGCATCGGCTTTCTGCCAGGACTTGTGTGTAACATCACGCACTGCGGTGAGTAACAAAAAACGACAAGCCCCATGGTTCACAGAAAAATGTAAGAGTGGGGACAGAGAGAGTTTTAAAGAGGCTAAATACACCTTCAGTAGGGCGGTGAGAGAAGTCAAGCAGCTTTACTCTGAGAAAGACACGGGCCCAGTCTGGAAGGGTCTCAGACCACTCACCAGCTACGAGCCTAAAACCCCCCCACTCTGTGAGTGACCTAGAAAACAAACTGAACGAGTTTTGCTGTCGCTTTGAAAGACATTAGGACAGCCCAGAAAGCATCCCTCATAAGGTCTCCACTCCACAACTCAACACCCTCAATGGAGCAAGGGCTCAGGACTCTCTCCCCCACACCCCAGCAACACCTCTTTATGTAAGTGACAGAGATGTTAATATGAATTTAAGAGACAGAACCCCCACAAAGCAGCTGGACCGGACTCTTGTCTGTCTCCAGTCTTTATAGACATCTTTAAACCCTCATTAGAGACATGCCATGTGCCGGCCCTTCACCATCATCCCTGTCCCCAAAAAACATGAACCACTTAAGGCCCATTTACTCCAAGCAGTTCAGTTCAGTTCGGTGCGGCACACATTTTGTGGCGTTTCCACTATCAAAAGTCGGGAAAGGTCCCCAAATTACCGCCCCGTACCATCCTACTTTTTGCTACCCTTCTGTTGGGGTGCCAAGTCTACCGATCCGACCCTAAAAGGTGGAGCTAAACACTGCAGTCCGTTGATTGGTCAAAAGAATCGTTACTTCCTGTGCGACAGCGGTAATAAAGGAGAGCTGTATTTTTCCTCGCGGCACACAGCCTCATCTGGCTTTAATGACTTCAGAACCCGTCGACTTAACCTCTGTGGTGATGAAGTCTTTTGAGCATCTTGTGCTCTCCCACCTCAAAGACATCACAGACCCTCTCCTGGACCCCCTGCAGTTCGCCTACAGAGCCAATAGGTCTGTCAACGACGCTGTCAACCTGGCCTTCCACCTCATCCTCAAGCATCTGGACTCGGCATGAACCTATACCAGGATCGAGTTTGTGGATTTCAGCTCTGCTGTTAGTACAACATTCCTGGCTCTCAGAGGTGTAAAGTAATGAATTACATTTACTCTTCAGAGTACTTACTACTTTTTAAGTCGTTTTTTAAATCTGTACTTTTACTTTTACTTAAGTAGGTTTTCTGTTTAGTATTGTAATTCTCTACATTTAAAATCACATTCGTTATTGAGTGAAAAAAATATTAGACTATAGACTGTGTATAGTCACGAGTATTGGGCTGACTGGTTGTCTTAGTTTCAGTCACCAATCTCTTGATATAAGAATTTTGTGAAAAATCAATGAAGAATGAATGGGGAAATTTACTTCTGATTGGCCAATCCCCCTTACACGCAGACGTACAGCGAGGGGAGGAAAGAGGGGGTGGGGGGCATTTCTACAAGTACAAATTTGTTTAGCTACAGACGTCTCGCAAAATGTGTTGCAAAACACAAGCAGTGCAGATTCACGCCAGAAAAGTCAGTTTTTTTGTAAAACGAGCAAAGCGATTATCTGAGGTACAAGCACTTGAGGTGACCAAGGCACTTGTTAAGTTAAAGCACACTTTTTTACTTATTTATTATTTTACTTTTTCTATTTTTACTCTCGACACACACACACAGCAATACTCAGCGAAACACACACACAGACACACACACACACACACACACACACACACACAGGCATTACCCAGCACAGCTCCATCTGTATTCAGAACTCGGCAAGTACACCCAATTCACCCCCCTCAACAACACTGTTACACAAATGCAGTCCACCCTCACCACCATGAAACAAATTCTCCTCAACGGAAAAGACCCACAGACCCCCCTCCCGCCACTTTCTGCCACCTTTTCAGACACAGTAAATTCAAACATGCACAAATACTCTGAAATCAACTCCGGTACCAGAAAGAGAGCAAGAAGGGAATCAACAGAAAAACATACCATCACACCTATTGTAATAGAAAACTTCAAAACTCCCAACAGTTCATTTTCCACTAACTTCACAGGTTGGAGAGTGATTGCAACAACACATCATCAGTAGGGTAAAACTAACCTGTCTCATCATCAAAAAAACACAAAAACTTAAACCCCAAGCCCAACTCCGAAAGCTGGTTCACATGAGAAATGGCAATATTCTCATTTTACCCATGGACATCCACTCCCTGAACACTCTACTCTCACCCTGGCCAGAAGATGTATTCAATGGAGCAAAATTCACATGTAGACTAGCACGAAAACCCGGATCAACAACCCCATCTGAATCTCCCATCAAACATCTGGTCATTAAAGGCATCCACACTGACATCACAGAAGATCAAATCAAACAGGAAATGGACCAACAAGGCATCAACATCTCCAAAATCCACAGGATAATCAGCAAAACCACCCAACAGCCAACCACCTTTATCAAGATCCTTCTTACCAACCCAAACCAATCTGCTGGCCTTCTCCACGAAGGCTTCTTTATGGACCTGTTTCAGTACAGAGTGGAGAAGGCCCGGCCCCCACCCACCATCCGACAGTGCTTCAAATGCCAACAGTTTAATCACATATCCTCCAACTGCAATAACCCTGTCATATGTCTCAGATGTGGAGAAAATCACCATCACAAAACCTGCACCAGAGACAAAAGAGAAGCCAAATGTGCCAACTGCTCAGGACCACACTCTGCTGCATCCAAGACCTGTCTCATCTACCTTTCACACATGAACCCATCCACCAGAAGGCCCCAACCTGCCAGACTCTCTGTCAGGAAACCATCCACCACCAACTCCCCCAGCACACACCATACTTACAGTCCTGACAGCACTCGCCTCACCCACCTCCGCGATGACCTCAGCAAACTGTCAATGGATGACAATAAAATAGAATCAATACTACAAAGCATCAGAAAACACACCCACTTCATTATGTAGGACCTCTCCACCCCCACCTCATCCCCCATCCAGGAATCATAAATATCTGTCTACCTTTTTTCCTTTTAATAATGACCCACACCACCTTCCTTCACATAAACATCCGAGGAATCAGAGGAAATAAAGAAGAACTCATCAATCTACTCAATAACAAAAACATCTCAGTCGAAACACTTCTGTCCAGTAAATCACGCATCAGCATCCCAGGTTACAACATCATCCGAAAAGAACGCCAAACAGGACATGGAGGAGGAGGAGTTGCCATCTTAATCAAAAATCACATCGAATACAGTCAAACAGATTTTGGACTCTCAGCACAGGAACTCAATGGAAATGAATATGTTGCAATAAAAATAAAAATCCATTCACATCATCCCATCACAGTCACCAGCATCTATTGTCCCCCTGGAATAAAACCCTCAGCTCCTCTGCTCAAAGCCACCTCCAACCCTGGCCACTCTCTGATAATGGGCGACCTCAATGCCAATCACACAGACTTTCACTGCAGGAAAACAAACACAAGCGGAACCACACTCAGACAGATTCTGCAGGACACAAATCTATCAATAATCAACACAAATGAACCACCCTACATATCCCCTCAGACCGGCAAAACAGACATTCTGGACCTCATCATATGCACCCCCAACCTGGCAACAAAACTCCACAGTTTCACCACCACAAACCATCTCTCAAGTGACCACCTACCAGTTCTCACCACCTTCTCCTTCAACCTTCAATCAATAACAAAGACAAAATACAACTACAGAGCAGCAAACTGGGATACCTATAGATCATTCATAGAAGAAAAACTCAAGCTCATCACCCCAATTCCCACTCCCCAGAACCTGGATCAACATGCAACACTCCTCAGCCACCTACTCACCCAAGCCAAAGGAGAAACCATACCCACAAAATCTGCCAAAACCCCAACACAGTCATTACCACCACATCTCCTCCATCTCATCAGACACAGAAGAAGGCTGCGCAGAGAATTCATCCGGTCCAGATCACCCCTCACCAAAACAGAAATAAACAGACTACAAAGCACCATAAAAACACAACTGGCCCTCCACTGAAAACTTGGAACAAATTTTATAGACAACTAGACGGAGACGCAAACCCCCGGACATTTTGGCAAAAAATCAAGAGCATAAACTGAAATACAGAAAACAACCACAACACACCACCTCTCAAATCCACAGGCACTATCATCAACAACAATAAAGAAAAGGCCACACTCTTCCGAAACCACCTGGAAAACGTACACTCATGCCCACATAAGCCAAACTTTGACAGCACCTGGAAAAACCTTGTTGACAGCAAAATATTAAAATATGACACAAAACAAACCAACGCAGACAATCCCACTGTTGAGCACCATCCCCTCACAAACCCAGTCACAACCCAAGAATTACAACAGCACCTGAAGAAAATGAAAAACAAAGCACCCGGAGAAGACAAAATTGACACCATACTAATTAAACAGTTACCTACCTTCAGTACCTTGGACAGCTCTTCACCACCTGCCTCATCACTGGACACTTTCCCTCACCATGGAAAACAGCAATTGTTACAATGATCCATAAACCTGGCAAAGACCCTCACAACCCCACAAGCTACTGCCCCATCAGCCTCCTCAGCCACATCGGAAAACTCTTTGAAAGAATACTCACCTCCTGCCTCACCAACCATATCAAATCACTAGGACTCATTGCAATGTACCAAGCTGGCTTCAGGAAAGGCAGAACCACCACAGACAACATCCTCAGACTCCCAGAAGACATATACAGAAATTTCAATAAAAAACAAATTACCATCGCAATATTCTTTGACATTGAAAAAGCTTTTGACAAACTGTGGCATAATGGACTCATCTACAGATTAATAGACAATAACCTCAGACTACCAAAACCCACCCAATCCATCATCTCAAGCTTCCTCAACAATCAACATATCAAAGTTAAAGTTTCCACCTCCATCTCCACCCCAAGGTTCTGTTCTCAGTCCCCTCCTTTTTCTCTAATACATCTCCGACATCTACTACCCCCCAGTCACCATAGCCAAAGTTTCACAGTTTGCAGATGATCTTTGTTACTGGTCAACATCTAAATCCCCACAGCTTGCCGCTTCAAAACTTCAACAACGCATCACAGAAATAGAAGAATGGTCATCTCAAAGCCCTCTGCGGAAAGCATGGCGCATCACCCTCCACAGTTATCAAAGTCTATCTTTCATACATTTGTCCACTGTTTGAATACTCCGCCCCAGCCTGGATCACCATCTCCAACCATCAACTCCAAGGCCTGCAGATTATACAAAACAAAGCACTGAAACTGGCCCATAGACTTCCATTCTACATCAACAACCACTACATCCATTCCATATCTGGCATACAAACCATTACACAAAGATGCCAAGCAATAGCCCACAAGTATCTATCATCTGCCAGAAACAACCCTGCCCTCCGGAAAACCATCATGGAAGCACAACAAACAGTCAACACCCCCCTGTCATTTATCCTGCAACTGACCAAAGAAACCCCAGCAACTCAACCCTCCATAACCCAGTAGTTTCCTCCCAGCCGATGCTGCCTGAACATATATCACACATCATGCACACACCCAGACAAATTGACAATATACATTTTACATAGACACAAACGCACATTTCCTTTTTGTTTGAATGTTTTCTTTTATTTATTTTTCGTTTAATTTTGGTGCCTTGGTCTGCATGTGCCCTGTAAACCTTAAGTCCTCTGCCTCCTGCCCCCTCAGCTGATATAACTGAACCCCCCCACCCTATGGATAGAAAAGGGCAAGAAGCCCTGAACTATCCCACCAGGATCCTGATGATTTAGCCACGAGGATATTCACAGAAAGATGGGTGGCATGACACGTCTTCTGCTTTTACTCTGTGCTGGTGAGTGGCTAATGTTTTCTTTTCATGTGTACTGGTACTTAACTGTCATAGTCAGCGTGCTTTTAACAGAATTCAACTTCCTCCAGAAAGCTAGCACACTTGATTTCACCATGTCCAAACTCTGAACAACAGTTATTCTCTGTGACAATCATTGTTCCAACTCACAGTCACCTGGTGGGTACCTCTCTCTTTCAGGTGTGACAGTGAGCACAGCTGTGGATCTACAGAAGAGAATCGTTGGAGGTAGACCATGTCAAACACGTGATTACCATGTTTATGTGGAAGGATATAATGGGACTGTTTACTTCATGTGTGGTGGCTCTCTGATCAGTGACCGCTGGATTCTGACTGCAGCTCACTGCTTGAAGAGGTGAGAGAGAAAAAAAGACTAAAATGATATTCTCCTGTTAAAAAATGTACTGTGGTAT
Organism: Labrus bergylta; assembly: GCF_963930695.1. NCBI lineage: Eukaryota > Metazoa > Chordata > Actinopteri > Labriformes > Labridae > Labrus > Labrus bergylta. The sequence goes on along the minus strand of NC_089201.1, from coordinate 3,135,653 downwards.
TCCTGATAACATTCCCAACGTGAAGATGGCATTGCTTATATTCAGTAATGACAAACCTGATATGAAAATGTGTTCTCAGTCATTCACTGATGTGTTTATTCACCTCTATTTGTAGACATGTAACTGCATATGTAGGTCCAGGTCTTATAGAAATGGATATCACACAAAATAAGACCTTCAAAGAAAACGGAAATGGAAGAGAACATGACCTCATGCTGCTGAAGCTACGTGACTCCACTCAAATTCAACATGTAAAATTTCCAACCACTACTGAATGTAATCAACGTAACAAACTGTGAGTATTGATGTCACCTCTTTAATTCATCTCAAAACTCAACTTTAAAAAGTATGTGAAAGTTGTTAATTTAATTTTCTTGTTCTATTATATTTCAGACAAACAGTCGAGATTGCAGGTTATGCATCCAAGTTCATGGGTCCAAATAATGAAAGAGGTAAAAAAAATACATATATATAAAGCAATTACTTATCATTAATACATTTACTCTTTTATTTTCATCACTTTTTCTTGTTTTCTTGGTAGAATTACAGAACTTTTAAAAACACATTATTATTATTTTTTGAACAAACTTAAACATCAAATATGTTTAACAGAAAAGTTTCCTCTTCTCAAACTCAATGCAGCAAATTCAAGCTCTGTTTAGTTCAGGAGACTTTTAGTGAAGGGCATACTTTATTTATTAACTCTATAGGATACATGTTTGAATTCATTTAATAAAGTATTTTTAAAAATCCGAGTCCAATGAGGAGTTTTCTTAACAATGTTAACAATGATAAAGTTTTATTTTAATTAAATATGTTCTTTTTCTATTCTCATAGGAAATGACAGACCACCAACTCTGCAGTGTGCAGACATTCCCGTTGTCAGCTGTGAGACCTCTAGGAACTGTTTGCAGCGCAGCCTTCACCCAGATGACCTGTCCAGACTCTACCAACACTGGTTCTGTGGACAATCTGATACAGTGGATATATCTCCAGTGAGGTTGAATGGATTTTAACTTTGTTTGTTTGATACAGTCATTGGGTGTTTGACCATTTTACTGATTCAAAGTTTTTAAACAAATGATACAGTTTAAATCTCTTCCACAGGGAGACTCTGGTGGAGGAGTGGTGCACGGTTCCAAGATTTACGGGGTCATTAGTTTCACGATGAATGGTACTCATGTCTGTGTTAAACCAGCTGCATTCATGGATGTCTGTCAACCGAGATACAAGGACTGGATCAGGGGGATTACGGGTTTGCGAACCATCTAACCCTCCATGTATTCATTTAGAGTGAAATGTCCCCTCATTCAAGAGACATTCACATGAATTGGAGTAGTGAGTTTCTTTACATTTTCAATTGATAAATGTTAATTGAATAACTACTAGGCCTAAAGTTTTTATTATTAAGCCCTTCACTCTGCTAATGTTGCTGAGTGCTGTGCTCTTGATGGATTAATGTCGGGTCTTTGTCGATATAAATAACAAAGAGTAAGGTCTTTTACCTGCTCCTTTTTAAATGTATCTCGAGATAACATTTGTTATGAATTGGTGCTAAACAAATAAAGATTGACTGACTGATCAGATAAATATAATCATACTTTTAAAACATAACTATCAATTTATCAATATATTATCACCTGTTCAGATTCATACTGTTATACTTTGGGGGGGGGGGGGGGGAAGAAAACATGTCTAAAATTGTGTATTTTATATAAACAGAGATTTGGTTTTTCTTGCAACTATTTGGTCTTGTTCTCGATTCTTTAAGAAATAAATCAAACGTGACTCCTTTTCAACAATTGTGAATTGAAAATAAAATGATGACTCACAAATCATTGTGAATGTTTTTATGCTTTTGGACACTTGGTGAAGATGAAACAAGTTGGGGAAAGACATAAAATACATATTTCTGTTTCCGGTCACATGAAAACTACAATAATATTAGGGAGATGAGCACACACTTGTAATATCAAACGCATGTCCAGACTTTTAACTGAGATGATGACACCTTTAGTAAACTTGGACCTATTTTTGTCCGAGCCCCTGTTGAACTGTTGTATCACCTGCACACATTAGACCAACAAGAGTTGGGGTCCAGCGAGGTTTACCTGCTCGGTTTGTTTGAAGACACTAACCTGTGCGCCATCCACGCCAAGAGGGTCACCATCATGCCCAAAGACATCCAGCTGGCCCGCCGCATAAAACTCCATAATACAGAAAACAAAGGTTCTTTTAAGAGCCACTTCACCCCACTCAGAGCTGCAGGTCTCCGCCACAACACTACAACTGTTCATGTCATTACACGAAGTGGAAACAATCATAGAGAAGATTTTGAACATGATATTAGATTCCCAGCAGCCATCCTTTAAACTCATTCATTATCCGTTTTTCAAGTATCTGCAATAAAGGGTAGATTCTTGTCACTATTTTCAAAGTGCAAAATATACATTTTGGACATATGATGATTGAAAAAAAAATAATGATGTTACATGGGGCACTTAAACTCGATTGCTGCCCTTAATGCGTAGAAGACGAGATTTCTGCGGCCGTCAGACTTCTCTAGTACCGGAGTTAAGAGGAGAAATTAGGTTAATAAAAACTTCCATCCGTGACTCTACGAAAAGGACCAACATGACATAACTTGTAGGTTAAACAGTTGGGTTATAATGTAATGATCTATTGTAAAGTGTTAGTTAAATGAGTGTGAATAAAGCTCTCTAGGTGATGTGTGTGGCTCTTAAAAGAGCCTTTTGTTTAGTATCCAGGTGGAGTAACAGGTTTAACCTCCGAAGCCGTACAGAGTGCGGCCCTGTCTCTTCAGAGCGTAAACCACATCCATGGCGGTGACGGTCTTCCTCTTGGCGTGCTCGGTGTAGGTGACGGCGTCACGGATCACGTTCTCCAGGAACACCTTCAACACACCGCGGGTCTCCTCATAGATCAGACCGGAGATCCGCTTCACACCGCCACGGCGAGCCAGACGGCGGATGGCGGGCTTAGTGATTCCCTGGATGTTATCACGAAGGACTTTACGGTGACGCTTGGCGCCTCCTTTACCGAGTCCTTTCCCTCCCTTTCCGCGACCACTCATTCTGATTAGATGATAATTCTTCTGAAGACGAACTGACTCTGAACCGGAGAGAGTCCGGATTTAAATCCTCCGAGCGGACGTTGAGGAAGAAAACCAGCTCGAGCTCAGCCCGCCACTTTTCTCTTCCGATATGAAACTAGACAATGTTAGCCACTGCATATCCGGTTACAAACTGAAGCCTTCAAAATAAAAGCTCCATAATTGGCGGTTATAGTTGAACGGGCCTCTTAAATTCACAACTGTTTGATTCTTTGGTATTATACATCCTACTTGGTACTAACTTCCTGTAGTCCATCCATGAACTCTTATCTTCATTTATATATTTATGTAGTGCCATACTGTTTGGTCCTGTGCCTTTGGGTAGTCAGATTCTGTCCTTGTTGTCAAACATTTAAAAATGGAGTTTAAATTAAGTCTTTGTGACTGATTGATGAATGAGGAAGAGCCTAATTTAATACAAATCAAATATAAGATGGCAGTGTTTAATCTGTATGTGGAAATTATATTTCAGTGAGAGTCAGTTAAACAACATAATTATTGTATTGAAGATAAAAAAAATAAATAATAGTAAATAAAATTGATTTTGGCACAAAGACGTGATATGGATGATCGGTGATTCTGGCATGAAACTCAAATACATTTAGCCTTACATTAAAATAATCGTATTACTCTGCAGCCTTTCATTTGTACATTGTTTTTAAAATGACTTGATCAGTGTTATTATTACATCTATTTACAGTATCTGCTGACAGTAACCTACAGGGTATTTGTTATAATGTGAATCAGGGTTTTTCTCCTCCCCGGGAATTATGTCTTCTCTTGTTCGGTTAGGAAAACTTGATGAACTAGTTTAAGCCTTGTACTGTAGATTGTATGATTGATAAACAACTCTATGTAGCCTTTAAGTAATATACTAATCTATTAATGTGTGTATTTATTGATTTATATTAAGCGCTTTCAGTCTGGTGTCCGTAAAGCGCATCTACCTAAACAAGCAGTCTACACACGAAGTATAACATGTGAAAATGTAAAGTCTTTGAAAGCCTCCATTTACTTTTCTTTTCCTGTCAGCGCCTAAAGTATTTTAAGACCTGACTTGAAGACATTTGTTTTTTAGTGACTACGTAATTTTCACTGTAACAGGAAGAGACTCGATAGGATGTGTGTGTGGCTCTTAAAAGAGCCTTTGTGGTGTTGCGTTCAAGGACGACTTATTTGGCCTTGCCAGCTTTCTCGGCCTTCTTGGGCAGCAGGACAGCCTGAATGTTGGGCAGCACACCGCCCTGAGCGATGGTGACGTTAGTCATGAGCTTGTTGAGCTCCTCGTCGTTGCGGACAGCCAGCTGCAGGTGACGGGGGATGATCCTGGTCTTCTTGTTATCACGGGCTGCATTTCCAGCCAGCTCCAGGATCTCAGCCGTCAGGTACTCAAGCACCGCCGCCAGGTAGACGGGAGCTCCGGCGCCGACACGCTGAGCGTAGTTCCCCTTCCTCAGCAGCCTGTGGACCCGGCCGACAGGGAACTGAAGCCCGGCCCGAGATGACCGGCTCTTCGCCTTTGCCCTGGCCTTCCCGGTGGTCTTTCCTCTTCCTGACATGTTCGATATTAATTTCTTTTCTGTAAAGAAATGTGAATTATTTTATCACCGTCGACTCTCTGTTTATATATTCTTATTGCTCCGCCTAGCTGACACGTTATTGGACAAAGCTAGCGTATGTTGTATCGTCCAATCAGGAGCGGAACTTTATTATGCAACTTCCGTATATGCTTCTGGGGGATTTTCAAAATACAGGAGGCTACTAACTTCTAAATGTAAAAGTTCACTTTCTAACATATTTGCTTTTTTGATTATAGTCAGACTTGTTTGAATAAACAAGGCATTCAAATATAAAAAATAAAACATAATAATGTACATTTAGAAGAGAGGCCGTGTAGAAATGAGACAAATTCAGATAGGATACAGATACAAGATAAGGTATTGCCTAGGCTACTCCCTTCATCCCCCATTAGGAAACCTGATGACGTGGGATTGCAAGCGGAGGAGGTCCAGTTGTACAGTTGGACTCTTGAACTGATGATTGTATGTTTATTTCGAAGCACAAAAGACCACATAAACCACTCAAACCCCCGTAAGAGCTTAATGCCTCTCAGGGGATCGCTGAACAATAAACATTTGACTTGTTACCGTTCATTTGCTGTTTACATTTAGCCTATTCCTTTACTTTTCTGTCCCTAACAAGTTCATCTTTTCCTATTCAAGCGGCTTGACAACGTTTCTTACACCGGAAGTTTATTAATTCCCTTCAAAATAAAAGCTATTCTTTGTCCAAACAGTAAAGTAGCCTTAGCTTGATGGCATGCACAATTCAAAATAAAAGACAAAGTATACTGACAACAAACAACATTTTCTTGAGAAAATCTCTTGGTTTCTTGGCTAACTTTAAGTGAGTTACACAAGTAGCCTAATTCCCCTGTAGGTAACACTGGAGGCAAAAGTCAGGGGAGAAGAAGAGTCCATCGGGGGTGACCATCTTCTGTGAATCTTGTATCTAACAAATGGGCATGGATATTTAATATTTCTATTTATCAGATGGGCATTGAGAAAACCGTAGCGTACCTTCACTTTGCATACCTTGATATACCAAGTACACCAGTAGCCTATACAGCGTGTTACAGATTCCATCTGGACCTCAGGGAACATTCATAAAACCCTGTCGTATGATCAATGATACATTTAAGACAATAACCTAATATAAGAATTCCAGTATGTCATTAATTTCCATGGAGAGTTCAATCAGTACTTGATATCATGAGCTGTGCTCCCGAAGCCAGAAAGCAAAGATGTCATCAATTTTGGAAGTGCTCCAAAGAATAGGAGATAACAGATTTTGTGGACCCGCAAAATATTTGTTTTGTTTTTACCCAAAGAAGCTTTATTCTGTTAAAGTTTAGTCAGTTCTGAAATAAAAAGGTTTTAAACTTGATGCTCTTATGTAAGATCTTTCCAAAATCACACCATTGTTGTTAGATGTAAGCGAGAGTTGTTCATTTTGTCTAAATTAAAGTGGTTCCCCTCTAATATCATTGCTGCATTTATCTGCATATTTTCAGATGGACGAATGTTGGAAAAACATTTTCCAGGGACTTCCTTTGGAAAGAAGGGCATATTTTGCTGAAACTAGTAAAAGTGGCTGTACTTAAATGACTCCAGTGTCCTGCCAGCTGGTGAGGAACGTGATGGTACCCTTTAGATACAATGATGTCTTAAACTGTTGTGGTAATTATGTCAGAAACCTGATGGCACGATAACAACACTTGTGGTGGCACAAGGCACGAGTCACTTTGCTTCAGAGCCCTTCAGATGCTTACACACCTCGTACTGTCAGGGTGGACTAAAGGAAGGACCAAATGCAGTGTGAAAGCATCCCTATCTTACATCTTGGACATGAAACTGGTGGGAAAGCTGATCTTCTCTGTCCCACATTTTTTACTTCTTTAAATCTAATCTCATTTACTAAGCTGTAATGTTGGAAAGAGAAATGGGAATAGTCAAGAGAAGCAATGCCCCTTTCATCCGGTTACATCTCAGTCCCTGATATGAAATAACAATACAGGACAGTCAGTTGGAAAAGGGCATGCACAGAGAAACAAGTAATGCATTTATGTTTCTACATGTTTCTATTTGTTATACACTTCTGGGGATCACATGATTAAATGTTTCATTGAAAGTGTAACTTTAAGTTTCAGTATCAGTTTGACCTTGAGGATGGAGTTACTCCTCAACCCAGCACTTTACTGAGATTCATTTCTGTAAAAATAAAACCAATACACTTTCTTTTTGTGCTACAAATACAGCACAACAAAATGATCCTGACACATTTATCTGAAATAAAATCATTTCTTAATGGTGCCGTATTAGCTCTATATTGTTGAGGTAATTTCAAATTGAAATTTGTACATCACTATTATAAGAATATAACAACTGTCAGAAAACCAGAGTATCCAGTCCATGAAAAAAGTCTATATAAATGTATGCCTCTTTTCAAACATGAAGCTTATGACGTGATCTTTTCTTTTTACAGGGGAAGCGCACAATTCAATTCAACTTGCACCAGAGTTAGCCAATAATCTTCATCTAATTACATTTTCTAATACTACAGAATATGTAAAAAATAAATCCATGTGGACATTAACCTTCACAAGACATCACACGGCCTATTTAAAAAATCATGAATATGAACACACACCACTCAAAGGCTTTATATGTGCTTTTTCACACTTAAATATAATATAAATCAAGTATATCCTCTGAAAATAACTCTGTGAGTCAAGACTGTCTACAATGGGTGTAACACCCGAGTCCCACTGTCTGTGATGTTTTCAGAGTCCTATCTTCAGTTTGTTTACATCGCCGGGACGGCCGGCTGACTCCTCCCCTCGTGTATAAAAGTTGTTTAATTGAGGGACTAGAGAAAAGAAGAATAACATACTGTACTCACTGCTTAACTGTGTTTCTAGATCACGCTCATTTCAGGTAAATTTACATGCAGTGTGAAGATACAAGCATCATAAAGATCGCTAGCATTAGCATGCTAACACAACAATGCACCGTGAGTTGTTTTGGTTTCATGCTGGTGCCCAAGGGCGACATCTGCTGGATCAAAAAATTGCATATAAAGCCTTTAAAACAGCACCATAAAAGTAGATCAGCATGATAAACAGTATCTATGAGGCAATCATTGGTGATTACAATTTTGTTTTTAATGGTTAAACCTGAATAAAAAATCATAATGAGCACCAGGTCCATTACAAAGCTGAAAATGTAACTTTGAAAGTTAAACCTCTTGTCTCTTTACTAATCTCTGGTGCCCTCTAGCTGACTCCTGTTTCATGAAAGCTTGTTGATTTGTTTTCACATCACTTTCATTTCAGCATAAATCTTACTTAACAAGTACAGTTGTATTTTTAATTGTATTTCCACAATAATGGGTAAGATATGCATATTTTAAATCAAACTTTTTTTATTTATTTATGGAAGGCACCTCGCAACCTGTCTAAGTGCCCCCCAGGGGGTCCCGACCCCTACTTTGGGAACCACTATAGCCTATAGCTATAGTCTTGAAATGCTTGGGAATGTATTGCTCTTTGGGAACAAGTATGTTTTATTTATTTAACAAGTGTGGTCGTGTAAAACCATTTTAACTATCACCACAGATCCAAACAATATCCTAAACTCGCACAATAAGAGTTGAAAGACTTGACGCGATAGTGATATTTCCCGGCAGCACTTGAATGCAACATTAAAAGGGAGTTCCAGAACAGATGCCATCAACACATCAGGTGTGATCGTCATTATTTACAGTCCATGGTGTTATCATGGTGCAGCTGATCTGGTGGGGAGACGGCTCCAGTGGACAGTTCGGTGCTCAGACTGCCCTCAGCCCGGTTTCCTGGTCTGTCCCCAGGGGCATCACCGACATCTGCTGCGGAGAAAAGCAAACTTTATTCCTCACCAAGGATGGATGGGTTTTATCATGTGGTCTCAAACCCCAGGGACGAGTTGGACGAAAGAAACGTAAACATGCCAATACTCCAGGTAAAGTTTAAAATACTTCTTAGTAGACAGAACACCGCTATGCAGCAGGAAAAGTAATTCAAAACTATTTATTTTCTTTTTTTGGAGTAGGGTATAGTAGGCTATTCGGCTACAAGTTTAGTATTAGACACATAATGACGGAGACGTAGTCTACTTTATTTATTTACAAAAGTTTTTTTTTATTTTAGAGTATTTTGAATGAATTGTTGTTGGTCTAACTTCTAAGTGTTGTGCTTTTTTAATAATTAGTGAGAATAAATTCGAATGAGAAATAAGTTGCTTTAAATTAGTTGTATGGATGAACAGTCATACATCATCACTGCAAACCTTTTACCTATAGGTTTATTAACTGAGTCAAGTTTCATTTTCGTTTCCCCTTCGTCATCTGAGGTATCGAAAGTTACTGCACTTCAGCATGTGCTGAGTTCAAGTGCAAGTGGGAAAGTCGGAAAATTTAATTGAGGCACTCTATACATGTTTTGCTTTGATTTGTAACCCGGTTTTTTTATTTTACATTTCAGCAGCGAGTAGGTGAATCCAATAAAGCGATTCTCTAAGTTAAGGTTGATACATGAAAATGTTTTATATGAGTGGATAAAATCCTAAATTTGTCTTTACAGTGCTATAGCCTACATTGTTTTTTTTTTTACATTGGATAATTGGACTTTTTAAATGTAACCCCCAAAGCCAAATCTTTATACAGCAGGTCAAGGTGAAACTCTATTTCCCACTGTTATTTAAATTATTTAAGTTAAATGGATAAAAATGTATCATAATGACTGATTTTGGGAAAGTTGAGGAGTACTGAAAGTCAATTTTGTTCAGAAAGTGAGGAAAATGAACTAGTGACACAACTATCATTAAGCACACGACAGGTAAAACCATAAACTGTAGCCTAAATCTAAATATTAATGGACGAGGTCTGAGTGACGTCAGCCATCTGTTACTGCAGGGCGCTCTGGAGGCTCATCTGCAGCAGCTGCATGATGGAAATCCTGTCTCACCCTAACTTTCAGTCACCCTAACAACAGACTGACGAACCCCTGTACAGTATGTGCCCATGATGACAATAACTAATCAGATCTAATTTTTTTTGTACCAGGCTGTAAACATGTTAATGTATCATTTCTGCTGTTAAAAAGTATTTTTTGCCAGTTGTGTGTATGTGTCTTCTGGCGTTCCTGTAACCAGCCACAAGCGCCGCACACTGCAGGATTTTGCACTTCTGCAATGGCTTCCTTTTTCAAGACTGGTACAGAACTGGCGTCTTGGTACAAACACTTGATGCCTAATTTAGATTTGTGTTTAAGACAAATAGGGCTGCTCGGTGTAGCATCGTTTTAAAGCTGTTCACACATCAAAACATTTCAAACATTTGTGTTTGTTTTTCTCTCTGTCACCCTGATTCAGGTCGTGTGGAGGGTCTGGGTAATGTGGTGTCTTTGGCTTGTGGTCGGGATCACTGTCTGGCTTTGAGTGAATCTGGACACGTGTTCTCCTTGGGAGACAGACAGCTTGGCATGTTACCCAATCAGCAGAGACCAAGGCATGATCTCAGTCGATATGTCGAATGCATAAACACTTTTACCGAAAAGCCTCAGGAAGCCTTTTATTTTATATTTGACTTATTCTGTCTTATCAACATGCAGCCGGGTACCCACACCATTCCCAGTAACAGTGATCCAAGTGGCTTGTGGAGATGTCCACTCTTTGGCACTGACTAAAGGTAAGAAATTGAACATAAACATTTGTGTGGTTTATAGTGGTGGCTCTAGTTTAACACCTTGTAATGTGTGATCTTTTGTTTTATAGCTTTGACTTGATTTTGTGTTAAATTGTTAAATCCAATTCACATGTTTCTCCATCTGCTTTTATAAGTTACCATATCTTAATCTTACGATCTGAAGTTATTTGTATTTCCTCCACTATTTCCAACTTCACAGGAGGAGATGTCTTGTCATGGGGTCTTAACAGCCATGGTCAGCTGGGCCTGGGGAAGGACATGTCACTGAAGGACAAACCCGTCTTGGTGAGAGCTCTGACCGGTGTAGCGGTGACCCAGGTTTCAGCCGGAGCGACCCACTCCTTCTTCCTCACACTGCCCGGCCTGGTGTACTGCTGTGGGGCCAACGAGTCAGGCCAGCTGGGACTCGACAGGGTGGATGAGAAGGGTACCAATAATCTTCCTTCACTTGGTTACAGACACACTTGTTTAGGATTATTCCTAAAGGTGGAGCACATTGACTATGATCAGACTATTTCTACACGTGTCAGTCAGCACCACCTACAGGCAGAGACAGTCACAGATTTTACTCTAATACCAGCTGGCTGCTGTGGTCTCTTCTACAAGTAGCTGTTTGTTGTGTTTGTTTTTTGTATGTGTTTCATTGAACATTTAGTAAGGATCAATAGTATCAGGATTATATTACTGTGTCAACAATAACACAGCTTTCTCCACTCCTGAGTTACAGTTATATTCAGAGTGATCTTAAATATACCCAGAACTATTTTTATGTTTTTTTTAAATGGGCTTTTTATGCCTTTATTTGAGAGACAGGACAGTGGATATAGAGTCAGATATCGTGCAGCGAGAGAGAGAGGAATGACATGCGGGAAGGATTTGCTACATCTAATTAAAGTGTGACCGATGCAATTTGTATAGGACTTGTTCTAGCCATGGGTAATTTGCCTTCCTTGTCCCTGGTTAGTCAGTTTTTGCTGCACCTGGGTCTCTGGTGTCTGCAGCTCGTTTTTTCTTCCTGCACATAGACTCTCAGACTTTCACCGCTTTCTTCTTGTTGTTAAACTCGAGCAGGGAAAAGTAAATGTCGGTATTTCTGAGACTGAAAGCTCGCTGCTGAATGATCACCTGCCTTTTGTTTACAGCCTGTTCTTTCTCCCAGGATGCCACTGTGCTGACCTTAGAGTAACCTCGCCTGCTTGTTGTCGGCTGTTTCACATAAAGTAACGAGGCTAATTTGCAGTCCTTGTTCCTGGTCAGGCTTTTAAGAAACGACACGTGATACAATGCTGTAAAATAGACATGAAAACTGACTATTTCACACCGGACGGGAAACTGTTGTTTAGGTTATTTTTCTAATGATCTTTTGACTTAGTGACGTGTGAATAATAATGTTTCCACCAGAGGCACATCAAACATTCTTTCCATCTCGTGTTAAATGTCGTCATCACAGGCAAGTTCAACATCTGTGTGGCTCCTGCCCTCAGGCCTCTGGATGTGTCTTTTATCAGCTGTGGAGAGGCGCACTCTGCCGTGTTAACAGAGGTACAAACCTCACTCCACTCACTCAGATATGCTGTACAAAGTTATCACATTTTAAAGATAACTACAATGTAAGGTTTTCTTTTCTAGGACGGTAGAGTTTTCACCTTTGGAGAAGGAAGCAACGGTCAGCTCGGTCACAACTCCACTGACAATGAAAAGGCTCCTAGATTGGTTGACGGTCTGGACGGATCTGCCGCACAGATTTCATGTGGCAGGTAAAAAGAAATGAGGAGGATGAATCACTGAAACCGTTTGATTTAAAGGAGTCTTTGTAATTAAAAGGTGTTTCAGAGTTTGCCATGTCTAACTTAAGACGTTGAATTTGACATTAAAGTATGTGAGATTGACCATTAATTACTGAATAACCTTTCCTGTTCCTGTCGTCCAGACGTCACACCCTGGTGTTGGGCTCCTCTGGCCGACTGTGGGCTTTTGGTCATGGGGCAAAGGGTCAAATTGGGACTGGAGGAACAGGTGATTGTCTGACGCCCACTCAAGTACAACTTCCATGGACCAGTGACAATGGAGCCGCCAAACCCGAAGGTATGAATGTATTTATAGATCAATGCACTCTGCGGTGATTTGATAGGAGGAAAGTGATGGAATTTATCAGCATTGTAGAGATGAATTCAATAATAAAGCAGAGCACTTCCTACTGCTCCTCTGAGGTGGCTGCCAAAGATGATTAGATTATAGTCTTCATAAAAAGAGGGTCTTGAATCTTGCAAACTTCCCCAGAAATGTACATCAGCTGGGAGTAAAATCTGTGAAAAAACAGTGGTATCAAATAATTTACCATGTTGTGGTATGAGGCGTAGACGGCTGGCAGATTTACATAACGTCTCTTTAATAATCTGTAATAGTCTTTTTCTTTATTTCACTTTCATCTGAATCTGCAGACTTGAAAATATCGACTGGTTGGAACACAAACTTTGCTTTCTCGTCACCCACGCAGGTAATATGTTCAACTATCAGAACATCTGTTGTTTTTTTCAGATAATGCACATTTTGTGTTAAAAATGATTTATCTCTTACGTTTCCTTGTAAACAAAGCTGATGATAATTTGATTGCTGTAAGAATATATCATCTGTCTGTATTTCAGAGCTCGGACAGAGGACAGATAACAGGAAGGCTTGATGAGACAAAACTGAAACAATGGCTGTCTGCGATACCGGAGAACGCCGAGGCAAAGAGGTCTTTATCCAGAATGTTATCTTGTTTGTACAACTACCGGTTACTCGTTATTACTATCAAACTGCATTGAGAAAGTCAATTCAGCGTTACTTTATTTGAGTCAGTCTTCATATTAATGAATACATTATTTAAGGGATACTTCACCCGTTTAAACATGAATAGGTTATACATGTTGTAGAAATATTCCCACTGAAGCTTGGGCTTTATTTACAGACATATTTACTACAACACATACGGCCGTTTCCTCAACATAGTCAGAGATTTCTTCCAGAAGGAATCAGCATCTTGGAAATTCCTGGCAGAAAACAGACTCTGTGTCTGTGTCCATAGGCAAACAGTGAGAGCACCAATACTACCAGCCTTCAAAATCCCCTTCATCCATATCAGTTTGAAGTTGACGCATTATAGGTCCCACCCACTGTTCTGTGATTGGTCTGTAGCTTTAGTGGTTGAAAATATGAGGAACTAGCGTTGTAGTTCACACCGCTAACCGCAACATCTTCCAGTGACGCACAAATTGTCATTTTGCGTCACTTGAAGCTCCTTTTCAGACTCAGAAATACAAAGATTTCCCATCTCAGGGGAAAATGAGGACGGGATGCACGACCATTCAAAAATACTACCAGGTTTCTAAAGATTAAAAGATTAATGCAAATGGGTGAAGTATCCCTTTAGTGTTGCTTTGACAACTCGCACATTTCAAATAACACTTGAGTCATTTTCAATATGTACGTATTTCACCGATTAGATCGCTGAAGGCCACAGACTCAACAGCATGACGTCAACATCAAACTTGTCTATCAGTCTATAATCCAGCCTACACCTGGTGATGCAGGCCGTGTTTTAATTTAAGCTTTTTCTGTTTGGAGTGTCTCCTCCTTGGTCTGCAGAGCTAACGTGAGCTGCTCCTGGGTATCTGCGGGTGTCGGCTCTCTGACAGAAAGTTTAGTAGAAGCGTGTTGTTGAGCTCGGTGCTTCGTTCTTTTGAGATAAGTTATCCTTCCTGCACACAGACTTTTTCTGAGACAGAGCACTCACGGCTGAACGATCACCTGTGTTTGTTCACTACGCGCAACGTTCTTTCTGGATGCTACTGTGCTGACGTTAGAGTAACCTCGCCTGCTTGTTGTCGGCTGAAGTAACGAAGACATAAAGTAACCAGTAACGTGGGCTTTTAAATGTCAGTCATTGTAACGGCGTTATTAAATCTGGAAAGTAACTAATTCATTTATGAAAAACGACTCTGGTGTGTACCTAAGGTATCTCTTTCTTTCTTCAACAGAGAAATATGTTCAATGTTTTCTACAAGTTCCAGTCTTGTTGCAAGTTTCACAAAGACAAAGTGAGTCGATTATCAGCTGCAGCGGTTTGTGATGTAATGTACCAAATCAGTTCTGATGTTTAGAAAGAAAACTTATAACTTAGTAAATATGTAACCTAAATGTTATTAACTCTGACCAACTTTGTTTTAATACTTTGCTCTTTGTCTCAGTAGGTCTCCAAAAACAGCAGGTGCCCTGACTGTGGACCTTGATGCAGCCAGCAGAGTCTTCGACCAGCTGCTGGCAGTACCATGGATCAAACAAACAGTTAAGGACATAGATTGTTTTTCATCGAGAGACATAGGGTTCACTCACACTAGGCAATCTGTACTGTGCCAAAGCAAATTTAACACCTAAAGTCTGGTTCGTTTGACTAGTTTGAGTGCTCAGTACTTGTCCTTGGCACTATTGGAAGAGGTGTGCTTCAGCACTGTTCACAAGCACAAGCACAAGCACAAGCACAGGTACACAATGTGAACATGAAGTAATCGATCCCTGCCTCCATTATCGAGAAATCCAGGAGTGTTATGGCTGTATCTGACTAAAATGACTCAAAATTAGCCACAAAATGCAGTCTGTGTTGTTCTCCTCTGAGGATGCAGACTCAACCACGCTACCTTATTTTTTTCAATCTGCCTGTCTTGTAAACTAAGCACGCTTCATGGTCACATTAAGCCATATACTTTATGTGTTGTATTACAATGTTATGTACAAGAGGTAGGAGCAGTGAGAGGGTCACACTAGCAAAGGTGTCCCGTACCGCGCTGAAGCACGATTTCCCCCCCTCCCCATTCCCCTGCTGGCCTGCACTCACACTGCTCCAGGACTAACTGGGCCTGAGCACAGTTACCTCTTGTACATAATGTAGGAATACAACACATGCATACGTCATCATGAAGCATGCTTAGTTTACAAGGCAGGCAGACTCAGTTTTTAGGAACTGTACTGTGCTTGAGCACAGATCAGAGCACTCACACTAGTCAAACGATCTGGACTTTAGGGTGAAGCATGCTTAGGCACGGTACAGATTGCCTAGTGTGAGTGCACCCTGAGTGTAGTCCAACGGGGGAATGGGGAGGGGGCGGGCAATCGTGCTTCAGGTACCGGGCAACTTGGCCTAGTGTGAGTGCACCCATAATCAGCAGTCTCGATTCTCTTTCAGATTCAGAGGACCTCATTGTTCAACCAATTTACTCAATCGTATTAGAAACAGCACCAGCCTCAACTTATTTAAAAAACAAACCATTTATTTCCTGCTTGGCCAATTAACCAATGCGCCATCATAATCATTCTCTGCCATAAGAGCCTTTTTTCCTTTTTCCCCTCTTCTTTAATTTGTCTCTTGTTTTGCTTTCTTTTACACCTAATTGAGTATGTGTTCTTGTTAGCGTTATTGTTTTTGCTTGGACTACATTAATAAGATGTCTCTGTGTTACTCGACAAGCCCTTCTGGGTTTATTTGGCTCCTCCAGCACATTTCTTTCAAAATGTATATTTTGTCAATTAACTAATCATTATGTACAGTCTGTTTTTCCATTGATCTATTATGTTTTTTGTTTGTTTGTTTTGCTTTGCATTTTAAGTGCAATAAAATAAATAAAAAAATAATTAAAAAAATAATAATCAGTCGTGACTTGAAAGGCTCTGAGATTAAAGAAAGGCAGTAGCCACAGGTTTATCCCTTTGCAAACACCTATGCTGTGCAAACATTGTCAGGTTATCTAATAATGCTCATTTCTTTTCAGGTAACACTAAACAACCTGGTTGAATTACTTTGGGCTTCAAAAAATGATATCCAATCTTTGGAGATCTTGATGGTTCTGCTGACATGCCCTCTACTCCAAGAGGGCCTTGCTGTCTTTTACATCGTGCTGCCTTTGGCCCAATTTATCGCAGATCTGAGTTTGAAGAATCGCAAAACACTAAGTAAATAACTTTTGTACTTTTATTGTCACGGGTTTGCTCAGATGTGTAATGAATCATGAGCTTACTGTCAAGAGTTTAAAAAAAACAGAAAGTTACAAACTCAATGTTAAATACAGCCATGAAAAAGAAAAGATTGAATATTTTAACTGTGATGTAAAGTTTATATGTCCCTCCATGTGCTTAGTATTTCTAACACATCCTATTACACAACACTTTAAAAAAATATACTACATACTTATAATAAATCACGAGTTGTTAAAACTGAGGTTTCCTTCTAAATAACTTTAAAAAGCATGAAAATTGGACTTGATGTTCTCTTATTAAATACAGTGACGGTGTTATTTTGTTTTTGCAGAGAGCTGGTGGTCTTCCCTGACTCGGACCATGATTACGAAGCACATCTTGGTGTTTAAAAACGCCCTGAGCTTCTTGGGCACAAACCCTGACAACTTGACAACTCGTGACCAAGGAGTCAGTGTCCTGCTGGGTGCCCTCAAGCTGCTCTACAAAGTCAGTGTTGTGTTTTAGTGTCAAGTTTTGAATTTGGTATCAACTACAAGTGAAAATAAATTATTTATATAAAGTAAGTAAGGGGTATCATAGAATTAAATCTCTTACCCTCACTGGATTAGAAAAGGGGCTGAAAAAATAAGAGATGAGATTACTTTTTTATTTTTTTTCAGTCTGACTTAACAAAATGAAAATATTTTCTGAGCGCTTTGAGTTATCAGAAAACTATATGCGCTCAAACCGTTCAGTCATTAATATGTCTTTTTTTTTTTACAGGCAAACAAAGATGTGTTCCCTCTGGTTCAGAAGGTGGAGGTCTTTGACAGCTGTGCCGACATCTTGAAGGTACAGAATGTATTAGGGATAGACTAACAATTATCCTGCAGGTATACATTAATGCTACAGCATTTATCTTAAAACATATTTTAACTATTTAATGTTTAATTATTTTACCTAGCTGTCTGAGTACTACGGCTTCCTGCTCACATTGAGACGCACTCACCTAGTGGAGGACACCTTCAAACAACTCGCTGCAGCCGACCACTGCGCCTTCCACAGGGGGCTTGTGGTAAATGATGAAACAAAAGTTTGTGTTATGATTTAAATGAAGGACTGGATCCAAGAGCAACACAATAAACACAGGAGCTGGTTTATGGTCCAAAAAAAACAGAGCAGTAATGGTGGATAATCCAGAGGTTGTGGCAGGCGGGCGGACAAAAACACTCAGGCAAAAAAAGAAAACGTGTTAGACTTTTGAAAAACTCCTCAAGAAAGAAGCAAAAACTTGAATTGTTAATTTAAGGGACAGACTCTAGCTACCACTCAGGGTGAGTAGACAATGTGTCAAAGAATGGAGGACAGGCCATGGTTTAAACACTGCAGGCTTGATTATAGATGGGATGCAGGTGTGCAGTAAGGAGGAGGAGGTGGAGAGGCTTGACAAGGTAACGGGAAGGCAGGACTGGAGAGCCTGCCACACAGGCAGACAGACAGACAGACAGGCAGACAGGCAGACAGACAGGCAGGCAGACAGACAGGCAGACAGACAGACAGACAGACAGACAGGCAGGCAGGCAGGCAGACAGACAGACAGACAGGCAGGCAGACAGGCAGACGTTTGTACGCCCAAAAAGCGGTATGTCTCTCTCTTCTGCTCTTGTCCTGTTCATGTGTAATTTATGTTTTCAGACCAAAGAATGATCTCATCCAGCTTTCATGGAGGTTTATTTATCAACCCTGATAGTCATTCAGTTGGTTCAAAATGAACTTGGTTAGGGTCTTTTAAAATATACGGTTTGTTCCCTCCTAGGTGCAGTTTAAGGATCAAAATAAGTTGATGAATGTCAACATAAGGGACCTCTTCCTGCACGTGTTCGATGAGCTGATCGCTCCCGAGTCTGAAATGTTCAATTACAACGAGAGCAAGACTCTGCTCTGGTTCCCTTCCAAGGTAAAACCAGGTGTTAAGTTTTTGCTTTTACTGAATGATCTCATTTGTAGCTGACCAGTACATTTAAAGTATTTCTGACTTTAACATACAATTCTGCAAATTACTGCACATGAAAGTGAGAATTAAAAATGATCAAGTAAAACTCTACCTTTAACTGATGACTGACGCCCCATCAAACAGTTTTGCTCTGAAACTATGCTGTAAGGGTTTACGTGCTGTTTTCATTTAAAACCTGGAAGCTCCTTGATTTATTCAAAATCCTTGTCTTGTCTTCAATCAAAAAGCCAAAAGTGGATGAGAAGACTTACTTCCTCTTTGGCGTTCTGTGTGGACTGGCTCTCTTCAACAAGAACATCATCCACCTGCCTTTCCCCCTGGTTCTCTTCAAGAAGCTGCTTTGCTTCCAACCCTCGTTGGATGACCTGAAGGAGTTTGACCCTGGGATGGGAGAGTAAGATTCAAAATCATGCTGCAGAGCTTTATTGTTTATGTTTTTACCTACCACTGTAAAGAGAACAGTTACATATTCTTTTCACTGTGTCTTGCAGTTTTAAGTTATTTTATTTTGTTATTGTGTCTTCAGGTCTTTGCGTTGCATGCTTGAGGACTACACCCCTGATGAAGTGGAAAGCCTATACATCACCTTTAATGTAGGTTTATTATGTCACAGAACAGACGGTTAGTTTTTATTCCATATTATCACCCAATGTTTTACCTGGACTTTACCCAGTTTTGATCATATTCAGGATATGGTGTTTACATGCACACAGAGAAACCAGGTTATTCGAGCGGCTTTAGCTCAGTCTGTGGGGACCTGTGTTGGGAACCAGAGGGTCACTGGATCAAATCCCGGTGCGGATTAATTCGTGCCGAGGTAACCCTTGAGCAAGACACCAAACCCCTAACTGCTTGAGCACTCCTTCATGTGCACCCCCCCCCCCCCCCCACTCTGACATCTCTCCATTAGTGCATGTCCAGAGGATCCTATTCGTGCATGTGTGTGTGCAGCATGTCTCAATGACAGTGTAAAAGAAATGCCCCCTTGTGAGATTAATAAAGGATATCTTCTTCATATCCCTGTATACATGATTAATACTAGCATACCAGTTTTTGATTACTGTGCAGTAGCCTGTGATGTTTATTTTTTAAAACATGAAATGCAGTAATTTTGAAATCTGAGACAGATTAGACCACCTTGTGGGCTTAGCACTATTAAGTCCAACATTGTGTTGCAGATACCAAAAGACAAAACTCAGTTTCTTCGTTGCTCCAGTAGTAAGACACTCTAGTTGCCACTGCCATGTTTGCCTTGCTGAAAAGTCACTTGGCTGAGGCAGGAGTCAGCTACTGTCAGAATCCAGGGTAAGGCATATGCATGCCCAAGTATCCCGTTTTCCTTCTGAGCTCTCCAGGTAGCAAAATCAGGATTCTGAAAATCAGGAAATTATGTTGACATGCTCAAAGACAAAAACAGGATACTTAAAAAAACGATTCAAACCATGATATTCAAGTGCATGTCACTATCAACTATTCCCTGAAGGTACCTGAAATACTCCAATCTGACTGTAACTCTTATTCCTTGCAGGTGACATGGGATGGTGAGGAAGTTGAGCTTGATCCGACAGAATCTGAAAAACCTGTCACAGCATCAAACAAGTATGTTTATACAGAACTGCTGTCTATAGATTGTCTACAACACAACCTTTTGAGATGCTTTACTTTACTGATCATTTGTTTGAACAGAAACTGTACTAGTTATGAAAACAAAAAAACCTCCAGCACTTGGTCATAGCAGCTTTTGTGATTTAAATGATTTGCTCTTTTTCCAACTAGAAAAGAATTCGTAAACACCTTTGTTAACTATGCCTTCAACAAATCAGTGGAGAGGGTGTTTGAAGAGTTCAAGAGGGGGTTCTTCAAAGTGTGCGATTACGACGTGGTGGACTTCTTCCAACCGGAGGACCTGCGGGCTGTGATGGTGGGCCAAGAAAACTACGACTGGGATGTGTTCAAGCAGGTAGGCTTAAAGACAGCCCTTTAAAGGTCCCATAACATGCAAAATAAACTTCACCATGTTTTTCTGACACTAATCTAACACTACAAACCCCCCAATTATCAGAAAAGACCATCATCTTTTATCTGCTCCACTTTTTAGAAAATGTGTGCTCAAACAGGCCTTTTTGAGATTTTCCCTTCATGACATCACAAAGGGCAGTAGCCCCTCCCCCAGGTGGGTGACACTCCCACAGCTAGATGTTTGTTCTGCCTTCTGAGTCTGCCTTCTCACCGTAAACAATAGGACATGGAGCGAGAAAGACCAAGACACCCAAGCCCTTCCAGAGAGGGGGGCGTGGTCAGACACAGCTCATTTACATATTTAAAGGTACAGACACAGAAACAGCCTGTTCTGAGTAGGGCTGAAATAGAGGGGTTTATAGACATAATCAGAGTGGATTTAGAACAAGAAACTTCAGACACATGTTTTGAGGAGCTCTGTGACCTATTTAAACTGGTTGGAAAGGCGAGCACGGTCCCTGCAAACGTCGAGTCGTTACATACTGATTGCGGTCAGAGTGGTCTGATTGCTCAACATGGCCTGAAGAAAGTACTTTCCGGGCCCTGTAGCCAATCATTGCAACGCGGTCGGCATGAACTTGTCCGTGTTGTTACAAAAGGTGCGCGACTGGGCGCTCAGATCCTCCGTGGACCATTCTCTTGCCGACCGCGATTGCGCAATATCGTTGCGCCTTCCGCAAGAAGCATGAAACCTGATTCAATGAGCCGCCATGTGCAGCACATGGCTAATTTACATAACGTTATTTTTCTGTGAAAACACTGTGGAAAGATTCGGAGTCTGGCTAGCAAGCCAGCCTTTCTGTTAAACATCCTGTCTGATCATATTTAATGTTTGGTAGCCATAGGTAAAGTTGTTGAGAGAAATGCGTGCTAGCTGAAGGTAACTTCATACAGCTTTCTCGTTCATTATTATCTCAGGCAACATTAAAGTGACAGCTGGTCAACAAACATAATAAGGTAGGCCAGAGGGAATATCAAGTTAATGAAAACCCCCTTCACTATGCATCCTAAGAAACACTCTTTCATTCACACTTCCCAACAACCAAAAAAACACAATACTCATAGGGCTCACTATCGCCAAGAAAGCAATCCTCCTCAACTGGAAAAGCAGAAAAAAACTAAACACCTAAGTATGGATAGACCTCTTTGTCGAACATCCGTCCACAATAAAACATACCAATTTCTGACAACTTGGGAGCCAATCCTCACCTCACTACTTCTCGAACAACACAGTTCAAACCCCTGATATTCACTACCACAAATATAGACACATACAAATACATACACACATACATTAAGACACACACACACACGTAAAGACACACGCACACACTTACACACACATAAATACACATACACATACACACACAAACACACGCACATTAAGACACACACACAAAGACACAGACACACATCACATTTCCTCTCTCCCCCTTATATTCATATCATATTCATCATCATGAATTCTCATCACAGCCACTCTCATTTTTTATGCATTTATTTTTTTTTATTTTTTTGTTTGTTTTTTCTTTCTCTTTCTTCATTCAGATGATTATCTGTTTTTCTTTGGTTGCCTTGTTTTATTCATTATTTATGTATTTTCTGTTTCTCTTATAATTACTACTGCTATCACCCCGTGCCAACAAACCTTTGCTTTTTTTTGTTGTTGTTGTTGTTTCTTTTTACTATTATTATCATAATTACTACTGTACACTCTTGTAACAATTGCTTCAAATATTGATATTATCTCTATTATTTACCATTATTTTTTATTTTTTTTCTCTCTCGCATTTTATATATATATATATATTTCGTTCTTTTTAGTATTTATTTTGTACTATCATTATTATTATCATTTTTCTCTTTTTCTGGTATTAGTGGTATGTTGAGGAGGGTAAAGGAGGCAAGATAATGAGAATTAAAACGATACACAAGAAAATCATAGTCAAACAATCTGGAGAAATTACATTATTATTACTACAATACGATCTGCGCTATTTATATTACTGTCATCAACACAACCCAACAACACAATACACTGGAACACATTTGATATGGTCCATACACATACTTTTTTATTTGATCATTCCTCAGTTATTCTAGTTTTCTTCTTTCCCTTTGTTTTGAATGTGCTTTCTAGACCCTCCTGGTGCCTCCATCCTCTCGGTGGTCCATCTTTGGACACGAAGGTTAAAAGGGGGATGGACTTCACATCCCCCACATGGACAAATAAATACAAATACATAAAAAAAGACAAAAAAAGAAAAATGGTTGCAATGGTGAAGATACTGTGCCTTGGAGAGGTTGATCAGGTGATGCCTCCGAGCACCAACACGGGCAGGTCCCCTCCCATCGGGTCTGGGGGTTGTTCGGGATTGGCGGGAGGGTGGCAGTGGGCGACCCTATCGGCTGGCCCCCTCCGCAGGGTCTGGGGGCAACTGAGACAGGGGCACCCCTGCATCGCACAGTGACTGAAGTGGTGGAAATGAGAATATATATAGAAAGAAAGAGGGGGAGGAAAGGGGAAAGAAGAAAAAGGAGGAAAAATTCAATAAATAAAGAAAAGAAAAGAAAAATAGAATAAAAGATAAAAAAAAAGGGAAAAAGAGGAAAGAAAAAAAGAAAATGCAAGCATACACTTGAATTACACACACACCCACACACAGAAACACGCACACACACAAGCAGGGCCCTTTAACACCCTCAACATACAAAATTGTTAAACGTTATTATTACTCCCTGCTTGCCTGTTTTGTCTCTGTCTATGCTGTGCATTGTATCGTCGCGTCTCCCGTCTCCTACATACTACATACTACTTGCTCTTGTCATGTCCCTCACTCGTCTTGTATTGTTCTGCATCACCTAATACATTTTTTTTTAAACAGCAGGAGCAAAACATCAGGTTAATATATTGATAATGTGACATATTTTATGATAGAAGATATTTGACAATATTGTCATACTTGATGACTGTATTATGTTCTCTCAGACTCTGCTCTGAGAGCTACTAGCATAGTGACTGCTCTCTCATCACCCCTTACTAGAACATGGTAAGTCCTGTTCTGCAAATTCATCCCATTTATAAAAAGGGACTGAAGGTTGGGAGCACAGGTTTTTCATGTTTCACTGAAGCTTTATCAAAAAGTTAGAAGAGAACATAGATACCGACAAGCAATTGTGTTGTTCTTATTGTTTGCACTGCTTCTTTAGTCAGTCTGAATGCTAAAATTGTCTGTAAATTAACATTTTAAAGCTGATACTTAACAAAAAATAATAATAATTCCCAGGGGGGCATGTCACCTTTTTCATCCCTGATGAGTTTGCACCCCTGCTTTATGAACCTTTTATTCCACTTCTACATTATTGTTTATATTTTTTCAAACAGAACACAGTCTATGAAGGAGTCTATCGTGCTGAGCATCCAAACATCGTTACCTTCTGGGAGGTGTTTGAGAAACTGACAGCCGAGGATAAGAAGAAATTCCTTTGTAAGTGTTACACGTGACGGTGATTATCATCATTAATTCAAATTGAAGAAGATCAACACGATCTCCTTCTTATTTTTTGTTTCAAGTGTTTCTCACCGGTTGCAACCGCCTTCCCTTCCTGGGTATGGAGAGCATCAGGATGAGAGTCGCTGTCCTTTATGATTCCAATGAGACCCATCGGCCAGAGTCCCAAACCTGCCATAATCGGCTACTACTGCCGCTCTACCGGAGGAACCCGATCAAGGAGAGGATGCAGACCAAGCTCCTGCAGGCTATTCAACACAAAGGGGGCTTCGGGAAAAAAGACACTGCAGAATAAAGTTATGAAGGCTTATTTTAAAAGATTGCACATATTTGACAGTTCTTGTTTTTATTTCTTAAACCTGCCAAATGAAACATCTTTATTTTATACTATTTAAAGATACATTAAGTTAAATTAATACTCTAGAGAGGTTTGACAGTATCATGTTTTCTTTTGGTTCTTGTCTTGAATTTTAATCTCTTTCAAAACTTTCTGGTTTTACATGTCAAGTTGTTGGAGAATAAGATGTACATAAAGTCACTGCTTCATCTCTGCTTTAGGTCTATTATGTTTGACTCTTCATTATTTCACACATTCTCAGTATGTAGTACTCTTTTTGTTTGTATTATAGGAGTTTCAAACAAGAGCAGATATTTTGCTGGCTAATACTTATTTAATTTACTTTTAATAATTCCAGAGTATTGAGGCCCGAAATACACACATGCACAAACTATGGACATGCATTAATGCAGAGATGCCAGAGGGAGCTGCTCACAGGGAGCCCTCCTGAGCTGTAGGGGGTTCAGTGCCTTGCTCAAGGGCACCTCACAGTACTCAGGACGGGACCTGGCACTTCTTCAGCAACCAGACCAATTTGCATACCGTGATCCAACCCAAGTCCCCACAGACTGAGCTACTGCCACACTCAGTTTAGTCATTATACTCTGCTATTCTTCAAGAATGAAATACAATGTGACTCCTTTTACCAGATTGTGAAATGGAAAATAAAATGAAGATGACTAGAGATGGGATCTTATATCAGTGTCAGGTCCGGTATTGACGTAATTTACGTATGGCACATCAGACTGATGGCATCAATCCACATCACTGATCTTTGAAGACGTTCAGACTGAACTATAAGACGTGTACACAAGTCGTCTCCATGACGACGTTCAGACAAGATGGAACAGCTCCTTCTATATGATCAAAAGTACAATTCTTACAATTCAGTTTAAAAGCTTTACTTTGAAAACCTGACAGTTGTTGCTGCTTCCTGTTTGTATGTGAAGCCAGCACAATGCAATGCAGGGCTTACTGTTGTGTAACCTCACCAATAATACCAATAACAACAAAATGATAATAAAAACATCCCAATCAGTATCGTTATAGGATTGGAACTGAAAAAAAGTGGACTGTTGCGTCTCTAATGATGACTCACAATCCCATTGTGATTGTATTTAATGCTTTTGGACTCTTGTGCAGTTAAATAAATTCTGAAAACACTGCTCACATAAAATCTTCATCTCACCATATGTTGAAATGTTAACCTTTCTTTATGTTTTTACCAAAAATGTTCATATTTTTAAATGAGATATGTCCACTAAAGATGAAACAAGATGGTTATTGACTAATTAAATCATTTCATTGGCTCTTCAAAACAATGATGCTCACACATCGTAAGTGTATCTCCTGAACTTTCCTCATGGTGTCAAAGTATATCATACTTTATTAAACAAATCTGCAGCACACCATACAGCTATGAACACTGAAGTGTCTCTCTGAGTGAGTTTGTCTTTGTGAACTTTCTGGAGTTATAGTCCCATCCATGAACTCTTTTCTTCATTTATATATTTATGTAGTGCCATACTGTTTGGTCCTGTGCCTTTGGGTAGTCAGATTCTGTCCTTGTTGTCAAACATCTCTAAGTGGAGTTTAAGTTAAGTCTTTGTGACTGCTTGATGAATGAGGAAGAGCCTAATTTAATACAAATCAAATATAAGATGGCAGTGTTTAATCTGTATGTGGAAATTATATTTCAGTGAGAGTCAGTTAAACAACATTATTATTGTATTGAAGGTTTTTTTTTTTTAAATAGATCAAATTGTAAATAAAATTGATTTTGGCACCAAGACGTGATATGGATGATCTGTGATTCTGGCATGAATTTAAATTTACTTTGAAATGAATATATGCGCTATTAGAATGACTTGATTCGTTTTATTACAGCTATTTATCTGCTGATAGTAGCCTACGTATTTGTTAACATCAGGACAATGTAACTGTGATCAATGCTTTTAACATTCAAACTTATTAAAACCACCTACCGACACCAGAATTTACTAGTATGGAGTCGATAAAGTGCATCTACTTAATTTCCGATTTCTACTCTGATCAAAAGGAGGTGTTGTTAGTTTCGAAACTGAAAGTATGTTAATACTCTAGTTTGCAGACATTTTTGTTAGTCGCTGTCTGTATTAGATTTCTACACTAATAGGAAGAAACTCGATAGGATGTGTGTGTGGCTCTTAAAAGAGCCTTTGTGGTGTTGCGTTCAAGGACGACTTATTTGGCCTTGCCAGCTTTCTCGGCCTTCTTGGGCAGCAGGACAGCCTGGATGTTGGGCAGCACACCGCCCTGAGCGATGGTGACGTTAGTCATGAGCTTGTTGAGCTCCTCGTCGTTGCGGACAGCCAGCTGCAGGTGACGGGGGATGATCCTGGTCTTCTTGTTATCACGGGCTGCATTTCCAGCCAGCTCCAGGATCTCAGCCGTCAGGTACTCAAGCACCGCCGCCAGGTAGACGGGAGCTCCGGCGCCGACACGCTGAGCGTAGTTCCCCTTCCTCAGCAGCCTGTGGACCCGGCCGACAGGAAACTGAAGCCCAGCCCGAGATGACCGGCTCTTCGCCTTTGCCCTGGCCTTCCCGGTGGTCTTTCCTCTTCCTGACATGTTCGATATTAATTTCTTTTCTGTAAAGAAATGTGAATTATTTTATCACCGTCGACTCTCTGTTTATATATTCTTATTGCTCCGCCTAGCTGACACGTTATTGGACAAAGCTAGCGTATGTTGTATCGTCCAATCAGGAGCGGAACTTTATTATGCAACTTCCGTACACGCTTCTGGGGGATTTTCAAAATACAGGAGGCTACTAACTTCTAAATGTAAAAGTTCACTTTCTAACATTATTTGCTTTTTTGATTATAGTCAGACTTGTTTCAATATACAAGGCATTCAAGTATAAAAAATAAAATATAATAATATTAAAATAAAGAGAGCCCTTGTAATTTTGTGAGGATTTGTTTGATAGGACAAGATATACTTTTTTGATCCCGTATTCGGGGAAATTACCTAATTTCAGCAGCTCCAAGTCATGGGCAGGGATAATGAAGAGATGATGATGGACACACTAGTTAAAAAACAATGAAATAAGACTAAAAAATATATAAATCTAAGAATATACACTGCATTCTTGCTTTATGGAAGAGAACAGTTTTAACACAGATAATTGCTTAATGTTATGATAAACAGTGTGCCGCATGTTGGTGTCACAGGCAATACTAGGAATACTTTGCACATGAAAAACATATTTTTAGAGCCATGATTTTACAGTATAGATTAATAGTTATACATCATAATTATGCAAAATATATAAAAAACAGAAGTGTGAATCTATACAACAATATTAAGATAAAGTCGATATGCATATGCGTGGAAAAATGATTAGATTAGATTAGATTAGAAAACTTTATTGATCCCCAGCGGGGAAACTCATTTGTCACCTGGTCAGTTCATAAACACAACAAATAATATTGACAGTACATCACAGTACACAACAAGTAAATAAATAACAAACACCACTGAAACCATTTTAATGATCATGTGCAGCCATGAGTCAGAAACACAACTAAAAATGTTCATTAAAATATCGGACTGCTGCAGGAACAAAGGAGCTCCTGATGCGTTCAGTGGACAGGAACATTGTGGCATCACTAGTCGCTCACTGAAGGAGCTTCGGAGTCCGTCAAAAACATTGTAAAGGATTGCCTTCAAAGATCAAAACAGTTTTAAGTTTGGTCCTCATTCTCTTATCAACAGTGATCTCAAGTGAGTCTGGGGTAATGCCAATCACAGAGCCAGTTTTTTAATCAGTTTATTGATCCTGTTTTTATCATCAACACAGATGCTGCCACCCCAACATAGCACAGCATGAAAGAGGACACTAGCCAAGATTCCCTGATAAAAAAAAACATAAAGAAGACTCTTGCTAATTTCAAAGGATCTCAGCTTCCTTAAGAAGAAAAGTCTGGACTGTACCTTCTTGAAAACAGCATCAGTATTATTTTTCCAGTTCAATTTACTGTCCAGGAAGACGCCAAGGTATTTATAAAACTGGACAGTCTCGATCTGCTGACCGTTAAAGATCTGATGTCCTCGGCCATAATCCCCCACATTATTGATTCTGGCTGACTTTTTGGACATGTGATTATGTCTCTATCACCATATGATAAAAAAAAACATGTCTCACACAATGTAATTTGTCTTCATCACCCTATTCATTTTGTCAAACATAGTCATGAATATCCTGTAGGGGAGGTGAAAAAAAATGAAAAAGCTTACAACACCTGGTATTCCCAGGCGGTCTCCCATCCAAGTACTAACCAGGCCCGACCCTGCTTAGCTTCCGACATCGGGCGTGTTTCTTTTAAATTATTTTTTAAATTATCATCAAAAATACAAATTACATTTTCCATTTCAGTTTCCTTCATGTTTTACGTTCTTTTCCAAATAAACAACAAACAATAAATCAAACAAACAAAAATACCCACAACTATCATAATTGACTTATACACTTCTTTTTTTTTCCTTTTTAAATACACAATAAATTCAAACATACAAAATCAAAACACCAGTCATAATTAAATCATACCTTCCCCCAAATCAAGAAATTCACACAATAAATACATTCCCAAGTGAACCAAACACAAAACTATATACCAAAACCCACCATTCTCCTTCTGTATCTTCTCCCTCCCCCATCCCTCATCAGAGTCACCCTACCCCTGGTGTCACCCTCCTTCCTTGCCTGCTGTCTCCCTCTAGTGGGAGCAGCAGTCACTCAACCACCTCCCACCACATCACAATATACAGGCACCTATCAATCCCACTACTATCATACTTTGTCCTTTTGTCTTCCTATCTCCCATCCCTCCTACATACTTCACCATTTCACAAAAAAACCATACAACTATAATACTCATACAACACTTAAGTGGTACGACATCACATTCAATTCCTCCTTCGCAATGCATTCATACGATCCCTTTCCACTCAACCCTGTTTTTCCCCTCAGTTTTGGCACCACCTAGTGTCCAGAAATAATCCCTACACCCCAATCTTGTTGTCCACTCCCCCTCCAAACCCACTCCTTCCATCCCTATCCATAATCCATCTTCACCTGTACCTCCCCCCTCTTACCCAACTCACAGATCTTGTGCCCTAACACAAACCACTCCTGAAACTCCTCATTCTTCAGGAATTTCTGGCCCAGAAGAAACGTCCTATACACTACCGACCTGAAAATGGACCATACATCAACCTTCCTATTTTCAAAATGTACCAGGTTCCTCCTACTCCACATTGCGTACCTGGCATGACTCAACATAAAGTTTAATAAATGTGCACTACCTACCCTCACTTTCCCCCCCACTCCCAACAGAAACAACTCCCACCACTCCCTTTCTCTGCTTGTTACAATTTTCCATTCATTCTCTAATAATGCCTTCAATTTCTGGTGAAACCTCTCCAACTTGCTGCACTCACAAAATAAATGTGTACTGCCCTTTCTGCATGTTCCAATGTACAGGATTTGACAGCCAGATAACACTCAAACAAAAGTGCCTTGTCTTTTCTTGATTTTACTTGAGTTCCTTTTGTTTTGTTTTGTTTTGTTTTGTAAAACTGCAATATTACAAAGAGAATAACAATATTTCAGTACAGATAACAAGTATACATTTACAAAGTATAAGCATTTCTATCTAAATTCAAGCAAGTACAGAAATGCATAAAAATGCTAATTCAATCCAAAGCTACACGCTATCATAACCATGAAGAAAACAGTTAGCTACTACATTTAGCATTAGCTAAGAGCACATGTAAGACAAAAACAAGTAAAAGTTTCTGACTTGAATTTTGTGTTAATATCTCGATATTTTTAGAAAGAACTGAACATAAAACTTACAGACAAATCTCTCTCTGTCCTTCTGACTGCTTCACTGCAGCATGTGACTTAATGAACAAACTACCCACAATAACCAATAGATGGCAGTATAAACCATGTAAAAATGCAAGGTTTTTAATCTTTTAAATCTAACTTTTTATGACCACTTATTTTAACATTTTTAACTTAATTCAAATTACTGACTTCAAAATAAAGGCAGCACACTCCCCGCTTGATATAACAACATTATATCACTACAAATACAACAAGACTCAAAAGGGAATGTCTTCAGTTCGAAACATACTAAGAGTCCTTTCTCTAAGGCTCTGAAAGAAGATTCACAATTTCTGAGACTGGCCTTTCTGACACCTTTGCCGTCCCATCCTGCACAATGCACACTTCCACCTTGCGCACCTTCTTGTCACTGCTTGCCAAAGCCTTAATCACCAGTCCCATGGGCCATTCATTTCTGTGGGCCTGGCTGTCTTTTAGCAAGACAATGTCTCTTTCCTTGACATTTGGTTTGTCTTTTGTCCATTTTCTACGATTCTGAAGAGTAGACAGATACTCCCCATTCCATCTTTTCCAGAAGGTGTCGGCAAGACTCTGGACATGCTTCCACTGCTTTTTGTACAACTGAGGTACTTCAAATTTTCAAGGGCGTAGGGCGCATTACGGGGCCCGTTGATCTGCTCTCGAACCTTATGCACCCGAAGGATGTCTCTTCCTAAGAGCAGGAGGATCGGGGCATCTTTGTCTACAGGTTGAATCTTGTTAGCAACTGACTGTAAGTGTGGGTGATGTTTTGCAATCTCTGGCAATCGAATTTCGGTCCTGTCGTCAGGTACCATGTCACACTCAATTAGGGTGGGTAATGGTATTTGTAGCTTACCATCCATAGACTCAATAATAAAGTCAGCAGCTCTTCTACCTGAAGTTTCTGATTCCCCAGAACAGGTTTTCAGGGTGTATGGAGCAGGGTTGGCTTTGACTTCAAAGATGTTGAAGAATTCTGTCTTAGCAAGAGATTTATTGCTTTGTTCATCTAACACAGCATACATCTTAATTGCCTTCTCTTTTTTACCTGCAGGATATGCTTTCACCAAGCAGATTTTGGAGCATGAGCGTGGGCTGTCTGCATTTCCACAAATGTCAGTGAACTTTGATGTAACAGAAGGAGATGAAGTGCTACCTTTCTCCCCGCTGTCATCTTTCTCCCCGCTGTCATCTTTGTCAGCAGCTACAGTCTGTGTCGTCACAGAAGGGGGACCTGGATGCAGGGCGGCAATATGTCTGTCGCTATTGCACTCAAAACACTTTACAGTCGCCTTGCAGTCTTTCGCCATGTGTTGTGTAGATCCACAACATCTCAATCAGATGTAGTTCTCTCTGAGATATGCTTTGCGGTCTTCCAGGGATTTTTCTCTGAAGGGTTTACATTTTTTCAGTGGATGAGGATGGATTGGACACTGATGATCTGGATCATCCAATATCTTCAGCCCAGGACTGGACTGGATGCCTGATGATTCTGCAGGGATGTCTGTTTTGTGTACAGTCACAGAAGCTTTACTGTTGAACTTCTCTGGCCTTTCTGTTCTTGGAGAGACATAACTGCTGGTGGTGGATAAAGTAAAGCTAGGATCATTTTTTATCTTAGCCTGTTGACGAATGAACTTAGAAAACACACAAAAGGGAGGAAAAGTCACCAGATGATCCTCCTTGTATTTGCTTCCAAAGCTTACCCATTTTTCTTGGAGATAATATGGAAGTTTTTCTACAATTTGTTTTGTTCCGTGAGCTGTATCCAAATATGAGAGGCCTGGTAGAGTACCATCTTCTTTAGCACATTCCAGCTCCAGCAAAATGTCACCTAGCTCTCTTAGCTTAAAATTATCTTTATTGGTCAGCCTCGGGAAGAGTTCAAGCTTTTTAAGCAGTGCTTCTTCGATGACCTCTGTGGACCATAACACTCTTCGAGACGTTGCCAAACCATGTTAACACCAGCTGCAGCTTGTTGACACTGAAGAAGATGGAGGCTTGCATCAAAATCAGCCTTCTGCTTCAGCAGGCTTGCTTCCAGGTCTGCTCTCTGTTTCATCATGTTAGCTTCTTTTTCAGCGTATGCAAGTTGAGCCTTTGCAGCTTTTGCCTTGGCATAGGCTTTCGTAGCTGAAGAGACTGTTGATGATGAACACTGAGAGGTTCTTGTTGTTGCTCTAGATAACTGTGACTTTGCATCAAATGCTTGATGGAGCTTTGGCTGATTTAATGTTTGTTGCTGTCCGCTAGCTTCATTTTGTAGCACAGTGGACTCGTGTTTGCTGAGTATTGTTTTCTAATGCTTAAGCCTGCTGTAGTATTATCTTTTTACTGTACTGCCCTTTCTGCACGTTCCAATGTACAGGATTTGACAGCTAGATAACACTCAAACAAAAGTCCTCCAATAAAAACACAAGGCCTGTCTTTTCTTGATTTTACTTGACTTCCGTCAAAATTTCATTAGAATTAAAACGACGAATACGATTTTGCAAAAAAATCAGAAAATTCACTGCAGACTTTTGAACATTAGGTCCTTAGCATCCAAATCTCTTCTAGTGAATGATCTGATATCAGATCAGCATATTGATTTACTTTGTTTGACTGAAACCTGGCTGTGTCGAGATGAATATGTTAGTTTAAATGAATCCACTCCTCCCAGTCATTTTAGTACTCATAAACCTTGAGACACTGGACGGGGTGGTGGAGTAGCAGCTATTTTTAATTCTAGTCTTCTTGTTAACCCTCGACCAAAGCTGAATTTTTTTTCTTTTGAAAGCCTTGTTCTTAGTCTTTCACATCCAGTCTCAAGAACCTTTCAGCCAGTTCTAGTTGTTGTAGTTTACCACCCTCCTGGCCCATATT
Organism: Labrus bergylta; assembly: GCF_963930695.1. Taxonomy (NCBI): domain Eukaryota; kingdom Metazoa; phylum Chordata; class Actinopteri; order Labriformes; family Labridae; genus Labrus; species Labrus bergylta. Next base: position 3,102,566 of record NC_089201.1, on the reverse strand, counting down.
CTGAATTTCTATCTGAATTTAGTCCTTAGCAGTGATAGAATAATTGTTGTAGGTGACTTCAATATCCATGTGGATGTTGATAATGATAGCCTTAGCACAGCTTTCATGTCATTATTAGACTCTATTGGTTTCACCCAGGGTGTAAACGAACCTACTCATCGTTTTAACCACACCCTGGATCTTGTTTTAGTTTATGGCACTGAAATCCAAAACCTTATCCTAGAAAATCCTCTTCTATCAGACCATTTCCTTATTACTTTTGACTTTGTCTTACCAGAATTATCTCTGCTTAATAAAAATGTGCTCTCTAGAAGTTTATCTGATAGTACTGTAGCTAAATTTAAGGAAGCTATTTCAGCTGCTTTTGATTCAGTACCGTGTTTTAACCCAGTTAGAAACTCTTATGATAGCTTTAGTCCCTCTCAGATGGATAAGTTTGTTGATAGTGCAGTGGATTCGCTGAGAGTTACTCTTGATTCGATTGCTCCCCTAAAACAGAAGGTTATCAAACGGCAGAGACTAGCTCCATGGTTCAACTCAGAAACCCGTAGTCTAAAACGAACGTCGCAAAATTTTGGAAGAATATGGCACTCTACCAAAACGGTGGAATCTCATTTATTCTGGCAGGATAGTCATATTAAATATATGAAGGCTCTACGTCACGCTCGAACTGCCTACTACTCCTCTCTAATCGAGGAAAACAAAGCAATCCTAGATACCTTTTCAGCACTGTGGCCAGGCTGACAGAGAGTCATAGCTCCATTGAGCCTTGTATTCCTTTAACCCTCAGCAATAATGATTTCCTGAGCTTTTTCAACAAAAGAATTCTAGACATCAGAGACAAAATTGGTAACCTCCTGCCTTTACCTGGTGCAGATACGTCTGATATAGCAGAAACAGTTCCAGGACCTGATATTAACCTCAACTGTTTTTCTCCAGTCGACCTTTCAGAATTAAATTCTATTATTTCTGTGTCGAAACCATCAACCTATCTTTAAGACCCAATCTTAACCAAGCTGTTTAAGGAAGTCTTTCCCTTAGTTAGCAACTCTATATTAGATATGATCAATATGTCTTTACTGGCAGGCTATGTACCACAGTCATTTAAAGTAGCGGTAATCAAACCTCTAAAAACCTACTCTAGATTCAGGAACTCTAGCTAACTATAGGCCTATATCCAACCTTCCTTTTTTCTCGAAGATCCTGGAGAAGGTGGTAGCTAATCAGCTGTGTGACTTTCTCCATGACAACAATTTATTTGAGGAGTTTAAGTCAGAATTTAGAGTCCACCATAGCACTGAGACTGTATTAGTTAAAGTTACAAACGATCTACTTCTAGCTTCAGACAGGGGACTTCTCTCTGTGCTCATCTTGTTAGATCTTAGTGCTGCTTTTGACACCATTGACCATCAAATCCTATGACACAGACTAGAACAATTGCTTGGAATTACAGGGACTGCTTTAAGTTGGTTTGAATCCTATTTATCAGACCGATCTCAGTTTGTACATGTCAATGATAAGTCCTCTAGCCACACCAAAGTTAGCCATTGAGTGCCACAAGGTTCAGTGCTTGGACCAATTCTCTTTGCATTATATATGCTTCCTCTGGGAAATATTATGAGGAAACACTCCATACAGTTTCATTGTTATGCAGATGATACTCAGCTTTACGTATCAATGAAGCCTGATGGCACCAGTCAGTTATGTAAACTAGAAACGTGCCTTAAGGACGTTAGGACCTGGATGACCAGAAATTTTTTGCTACTTAACTCAGACAAGACTGAAGTTTTTGTGCTAGGCCCTAAAAACTTCAGAGAGACTTTTTCTAATGATGTGACTGTCCTTAATAACATCAGCCTGGCATCTAACACCACTGTTAGGAATCTAAGAGTTCTATTTGATCAAGATATGTCCTTTAGCTCTCACATCAGTCAAATTTAAAGAACAGCCTATTTTCACCTTTGTAATATATCTAAGATCAGGAATATCCTGTCGCAAAATGATGCAGAAAAACTAGTTCACACATTTGTTACCTCCAGACTGGATTATTGTAACTCTCTTTTGTCAGGGTGCTCTGGTAAGTCTCTAAAGACTCTTCAACTGGTCCAGAACGCTGCAGCTCGTGTACTGACTAGAACTAGGAAAAGGGACCACATTACTCCTGTGTTGACTTCTCTGCACTGGCTCCCTATACAGTCTAGAATAGAATTCAAGATCCTTCTTCTCACTTATGAAGCTCTAAGTGGCCAGGCACCATTTTCCAGTCCCAGAATTCAGGCCTGCTAGTGGTACCTACAGTCTCTAAATGTACTATGGGAGGTAGAGCTTTCAGTTATCAGGCCTGCTCGTGGTACCTACAGTCTCTAAATGTACTATGGGAGGTAAAGCCTTCAGTTTTCAGGCTCCTCTCCTCTGGAATCATCTTCCAGCCGGGGTCCGGGAGGCAGACACAGTCTGTATTTTTAAGAATAGACTTAAAACTTTGCTTTTTGATAAATCTCATACTCAGGGCTGGCGCTGGTGTAGACCAGCTCCTAGTTATGCTGCTATAGGCTTAGACTACCAGGGGAACTGGCATCTTGAGCCTCTTTTCTCTCTCTCTCAATTCAATTCAAATGAACTTTATTGGCATGACAAATCAACAATCCATGTTGCCAAAGCAGTACAGAAAACATTTTGATCAACAAATGATTGCACTATTTTACAGTGTATTTCTAAGAAACATTAAGTGTATTTTGTCTCAGTTTGTGACAATCATAAACATAATTATCAGCTCGTACTGCACACAGACTTTTCTCTCCACATAGATAGAGCAGCTTCTGAGGATCAGGAGATGGAGACAGTCAGGATATTTATTATCAATGTCATTAAAGAGAGCCTCTCTTAAATCTTTATATATGTCACAGTGTAGGAGGAAGTGAGATTCTGATGACAGAGTGAACACAGCCTGGCCTCTCTGGGTAACCAGTTCTGTCTGTGACAGCCTGTTTCTATGGTCAGACTGTGTCCACTCAGTCTGGACATCGTCATGGTTTTCCTTAGTTTCACATCCATCACTGTGCTCAGGTACTCTGCCAGCTTGTACTCTCGGTTTAGGCTTAAATAGAATTCTAATTTACTTTGTGATTTGGTGCTTTCCTTCCAATATTTGATATAATTGTCTTTTTGTTTTGAGATAATTTGGTTGGGCCAGATTGTTTGGGGTGTGTCCTGAAGCCCTGGTGTTTGAGGGCGGAGCTTCAGGATCAGCTGGCAGAGGGGACTCTTATCTGGGTTCAACTCTTAGCACTGAAGGGTTTTGAACTGGTAGGAGTGGGGGTCACTGGATTGGAGGTGTTTATAGAATGTTAATGTTAATGATTAAAGGGTATTGGCAGAGTTCTGACCTGCATGCAGGATGTTTCTACACAGTTCTGCATGCAGTGCTTCCAGCGGGTGTTTTTCCCATTTGGGGAAGTCTTGGTTGGTTAATGGGCCCCATACTTCACTACCATATAAAATGATTGGGTCTATTATTGAATTGAGAATTTTGAGCCAGCTCCTAATTGGAATGTCAATCTGAATTTTTCTTTTGATGGCATAAAAAGTCCTTCTTCCTCTCTTCAGCTTATTCACAGCCATACTAAATGTCCAGTGGGAGTAATGACTAAGCCTAAATATCTGTATTGTTTGGTGTGCTGGATTTCTATGTTTCCTAATGTGAATGTGTTTCTCTGAGAGTTGGATATGCTTTGGAAGGTCATTATTTTGATCTTGTTCATATTGACAGTAAGTGCCCATGTTTGGCTGAACTTGTGGAGGATGTCCAGGTCATCAGCAAACATCAGACATTTCACCTCTGTGTCCTGCAGGGTCACACCAGGAGCTGTGGGCTCCTGCAGTTCTTCTGTGAATGTGTTAATATATATGTTAAAGAGGGTTGGGCTCATGTTGCAGCCCTGTTTCACCCCACGGTACTGCCTGAAATAATTTGTTCTTTTGTTTCCAATTTAATTGCACATCTGTTATTTACATACATGGTTTTAATTAAATCATAGGTTTTCCCCCCTATGCCACTTTCTAGTAATCGGTAAAAGAGTCCAAATGGAGTCAAAGGCCTTCCTGAAGTCTACAAAACAAGAATACATTTTCTTTTTCTTTTAGTGTACATGGTGGTTAATGAGAGTGCTGAGGGTGAAGATATGATCTGATGTGCGATGGTGAGGCATGAATCCAATCTGACTTTTATGACGTTGTGTTCTTTTAAGAAGTCTATGAGTTTATGATGCTGCAGAGCACTTTGCAGCTGGTGACACATATTCCTCTGTAGTTCTGAGGGTCACTTTTGTCACCACTTTTAAATATCGGTGTAATAAGACCTTGACGCCAACTCTCAGGGAAATATCCCACACTCAGAATTAAATTAAATAATTTGAGAATAGCCAATTGGAATTGTTCTGTGCTGTATTTTAGCATTTCGTTCAGTATGCCATCAGGGCCACATGATTTTTTGTTTTTGAGGGTCTTTAAAGAGCCCATATTATGCCCTTTTTGGGGTTCGTATATTTAATCTATGTTCCTACTTTTGTACGTTCACAATAGCTAAAGTTCGAAAAAAGTGTCTGTTTTCATGTACTGCTCCTCCTTGCTCCCTCTCCGCTCTGAGTCCGTCAGCTACACTCTGCTGAGCCCACACTGTTAGACCCCACGTGGGCCAAGCCTGCTCTGATTGGTCTGCCGATCCGCTCTGTCCTTATTGGTCAGTTGCCCAGCACGCTTCTCGGAAATTTCAACATGAGCTGCAGGGCTTGCCACAACGAGCCAATGGGCTTAGATCAGTGATCTCACACTGACAATGACGTTGCACTGACAATTTTTATCGAGGGGGGCTAGAACCGAGCGTTACATGCAGCTAATGCTACAGCTAACAGGAAGACGTAGGAGAAGCCACGTTTCCGCGAATTTTTGCACATAAATGCACATGTGCCTAAACATGCACAGGACACAAAACACACTAAAGGGCATATAAAACCAGGAAAAGTATAATATGGGACCTTTAATTTAGTTTTCAGGTGGTTCAAATTAACGGGGAGATCTAGGGGGTTTTGGTAGTCTTTGATGACCAGTTCCATATTTTGTAGTTTTTCTAGTATTTGAATGGTTTCAGAGTCAGTTCCTGGTGGTTTAGGTCCAAATAAGGACTGGAAATGTTCAGTCCATATGTCTCCGTCCTGTATGACCAGCTCTTCAGGCTCAGACTGACAGACAGACTTCCATTGGTCCCAGAAAGAGTTCGACTCGATGCTCTCTTCAAGTCTCTCTAATTGTTTCTGTGTATGGTGGATCTTTTTTTTTCTGATTGTATGTTTATAAGTTTGAAGTGTTTCAAAGTACTGAAGGCGTAGTTGATTGTTTTAAGGTTCTCTGTGCTTAAGATGTGATCATTTTCTGACTTCTTTTCTCAGATTTTGACACTCTTTGTCAAACCACTGGTTCTTTTTGGTTGTTTTCCTTTTGTTTGTACGTACTTTCAGTTCAGCTGAGTTACCGGAGACTCCACTCCTAGAGGTGAGAGTCCCGAGGGAAGTCTCTTCCTCAGATGAGGTGACAGAGTGTAGTGCCCAGACAGTGATTGAGAGTGAAACTGCAGAAGCAGCAAATGATAAAAACGAGAGTGAAAATTGTGTGGAAACGATGAAAGCAGATGAGTCTGTGTGTGAGATTTTAGATGAAGATATGTTGAGCGATGATGATTTGAAAATACCACATAAAAGAAAAAACAAAAGCTCTAGCAATTCCATCTCTAAATGTAAAAACCTGAGAGGAGTTAAAAGCAGCCAGGAGGGGGACAGTGATGTCCTCCTCGGGGCGATGGTGGCGCAGTGGTTAGTGCGCGCACCCCACAGGTGAGTTCACATCCCACCTGTGGCTTCCTTCCTGCATGTCATTCCCCACTCTCTCTCCCTGATTTCCGACTCTATCCACTGTCCTAGCTCTCCATTAAAAAAGACTCAAAAAGCCCAAAAATAAATCTTTAAAAAAAAAAGTGATGTCCTCCTTCGATATCTCAGACTCGTTTGAGATTAGGAAATTTGCTGCTGGTTTCTATAGAGACCTCTTTAGGAGTGAATGGACAGATAATCCAAATGTGCACAGCAGCTTCCTAGCAGGTCTCCCTCAGGTCAGTACAGAGGCAAACTCGGAGCTGGAGGCAGAGTTAACTCTGGAAGAACTGTACACAGCAATGATGAGTTTGCAGAACGGCAGAGCTCCGGGGATGGACGGCCTTCCTGTAGACTTCTTTAAATCGTTTTGGTCCATCATAGGACCAGACCTGCTACAGGTCGTTAAAAACAGTCTTCAGAAGGGAAGACTCCCTCTGAGCTGCAGGAGGGCTGTCATCACCCTGCTGACTAAGAAGGGAGACCTGCAGGAAATTAAGAACTGGAGACCGGTGTCTCTGCTGTGCACAGATTATAAGATCCTGTCCAAAACTCTGGCCCTCAGACTGAGAGAGGTGATGGCGTCCATCATCCACCCTGACCAGACCTACTGTGTGCCTGGCCGGCTCATAAGTGATAATATCACTTTAATTCGAGATGCTCTGGCGGTTTCCAGTGAATTGGGCATAGAAACTGGTCTTATTTCCATAGACCAGGAAAAGGCTTTTGACCGGGTTGAACACCAGTACCTGTCAGACTTTAGCCGGGTTTGGCTTCAACCCTGGGTTCATAGCCAAGATCAGGGTTCGCTACAGTGACATTGCGAGTATTCTAAAGATGGTTAGGTAATGCTTATTCGGAGTATTAATAAATGGTTAATTATGGTTAAGTAATGCTTATTCAGAGAATTAATAAATGGTTAATAATAGTTAAGTAATGTTTATTCAAAGCCTTAATAAATGGTTAATCATGGTTAAGTAATGCTTATTCCGAGCATTAATAAATGGTTAATCATGGTTAAGTAAGGCTTATTCAGAGCATTAATAAATGGTTAATCATGGTTTAGTAAGGCTTATTCAGAGCATTAATAAATGGTTAATCATGGTTAAGTAAGGCTTATGGTTAGTTATGGTTAAGTAAGGCTTATTCAGAGCATTAACAAATGGTTAATCATGGTTTAGTAATGCATAACATCAACAATAATGATAGGTCAGGCTGTAAGTTAAGAATGTCTACATGAAGATAAAAGAACAATCTAACGTCTACATGAAGACCATGGTGTGGTCCACTGATCTCAACCTTTACCAACAATAAGTCACCAGTTGGAGGATGGACAAGTAAGTGAACAGTCATTTACCTTAAATAAACATGAATAAAAACAAACACTTTTGTCTTAATGACATGACTTAGCTGTGAACCTCAAGACATGCATCTACATGAACATCTTTATCAAGCGTTCATTTAGTAATATTAGTTAATAGGCTTAATTAACATGTGAACCCTTAATTAATGTTAACAAGAGCCATCTGTTAAAGGTTTCTTAATGTTCATTATTGTATGAATTTACTGTTAACTAAGGCTTATTACTGTATAAACAAATGTTAATAGCATCCTTAAAAACAATGAAATAATGTATTAATTAATATCTTGATTACTAGACACATTAGTTAACTGTTAGTAACCATTAGTTAATGCTTAATGTATCAACTAATGGTTATGCACCCTTATTGTTAAGTATATAAGTTAATATCTATCTATATCTATATAAATATAGATAATAATAATTATCCCAAAAGTTTATTTGGAATGAATTTGCCTTGGCAAATCGTTCAGTTCAGCCTCATGGAGATAATTGAAATGTTATAACATACCTTAGAATATTAGAAAAAGAAGTTACTGCTTTAACACACTGCAGGTTAACAAAATGTACTGTTTTGAATATTATTTTTAAACATTACCTGACATTAATATAAACACTGAATTCTTAACCCTTTACTCAAGGGTTACATATTTAGGGTACTTAGAAAAATGAAAAAAAACTGTTCACGTTTGTATGTGTACATGTTAATAAAGTAAGTTAATTCTAAGACAATTCTATAACTTGTTGAAAACAGGTTCTTTGAAAAGTATTTGACTGAAGTGCTTAGGCAAAACTTATTTAAAGACACTCATATCAATATGTACAATTATCTTGGGTGCACAAGTTAATTTCTTTCTTTCTTTTTACTTTTCGGGAGTTCATGAGCTACTTTCAATTGCCTTTTGAGTGTCCAAAGAAAAGGTAGCTATCGGGGGTGTCTTTATTGCGACTAAGTTGTATAAGATGTAATAAGTGTCTGACATTATCTGAAGAAAACCTTCCTTTTATAAATCACACTTGGTCTGGGTGTATTAAGTGTTGCAGGATAGTTTCTAACCTCATAGCAAGAACCTTTGTAAGAATTTTACAATCAAAATGAATCAAACTGACTGGTCTGTAATTTCCTGGGTCTGAGGGATCTGTATATTTTTTAGCAATAGGGAAATCAGGGCTTCATTAAATGTTTCTGGTAATTTGTTCAGTGTGAGAATGATTCATAGACTTGGATAAGATTGAAGCCAAATTGTCTGCAAACATTTTATGGTATTCTGAGGAGAAACCACCTAGCCCAGGTGATTTCGGGTTCACTTCTGATTTATAAAGTTGGTTATGAAAATCTGCAAATACCTCTTTAATTTCCTTTAAGTGTTGTCAACTCCCCTTCCTCATTTTTAACCGCTGGCATATTATTACTAATCAGCTTGTGATGCAACTGTCTTGCAAGGAGTTTCCCGGATTTTTCTCCACTCTCATAATAATGACTCTTAAGTCGAAACAGTGCCTACTCTACTTTTTTATTGTATATTTCATTGATCTGAAATTTCAGGTTTCACACTTGTTTCAGTAAGCGATCAGTAAAGTTTTCGGACATAATTTTAACTAAACCAGCACCTTAGAATTTGGATGTTTAACATGTATCTGTGATAAAGACAGATCTTTGTATTAGTTTTTTTTGTCTTCCACTCCTCATGATGTTATAAAAGTAATGACATTTGATGTTATAACGAACTTTGTTAAAAGAAGACAGATTTGAATACCTGCCCATTCCTCCCCTGGTTATCCTTCACACCACAACTGAATTTCTCTCCGGTGGTCATCATTTTTGCTAATCCTGACCTGTTCCTGGTCTCTTTGATACCTAACAGGATCATAATTAGAAGCCAGTGGTCCGTTGTATGCATAAGAATAAAAAACTCTCTTCATTGACAAAACTGACTTGTTTATTAATGCTAAGGTGTTACGTTACATCCTGTTGCCTGCAACACCAAATTTAAAATAAACACACAAAATGATTCCAGAATTCAATGTAGAGTGCTAATTCATATATTTTGTTGACAATATATTTTCTAAACCATTTTCCTGTACACTGATTGAGGTCTCCAACCTACAAGTTTCCCTTTAAGAGCTTGCATACTCTACCAAAGGTTTCTGTCAACACAACAAAGTCCTCAGAGCACTTAACAATAAAAAAAAATCTTCACATTATTCAAAAACAAAAACGTTCAGCTTCTTATTATACTCACAAAGGCAAGATAATTTAAAATGTATATTTTAGGCTATGACAAAACACCAAAACTGACATTACAAACATTGCAAATTATGTTGTTCAATAAAAAAAAAGTATTTGTTCTCGGTGGGCAATTCAAAGGTTAGGTGCAGATTGTTTCTGTAATTTGCTCATTTGCTTAAACCCAAAACCAGCTTTAATGGAATAAATGGTGAAACTATAAGAAGAGAAAATCACACAAAATAAAGACACGTCCCTTCCTTTGAATCATTCCAGTCAAGTCGTTTTGTCATCCTAATCATAACAAATAAAACCACAAGACAAAAAGCTTTTGGTTTCAACATACGTCTAGTCTTAGTTCAACATGATGTAGGGCCCTTATGTAAGTGACAAGAACCTTTTAACTGTACAAATGGTTGTGGTTTGACCTGAAAATTTTCCAAACATTTGGAGTATTTCTTTTAGTTTAGTGAAAAAGTAAAGAGGCAATATGTCTTGGGGAAATAATTTACCATAAAAACTTTACATTTATAAAGTGTGTGTTGGTTTAGTGATAACATGTAAACACATATTAGAACCTATTAGATATGATAAGCCAAACAATGATAATATTGTTGTGCACTGCAGCAAAAGCCAGTGTCGACTATTTATTTGGTTGATCCTTCAATATTTGCTGGAGCCTTCAAGTTGCCTCCCATCTGGAGCAAAAAAGCTGTCCTATTTGACTAAAGTAGGGAGCTGATTTCTTGTTGTTTTTTTGGATAAGTTGGCAAAATCAAAAATACTAAATATTGCCAGCATTATCCATTACATTCCAGAACCTTAAATTCTCAGCTTCTATACTACAATACTATATTTAACACCTAACATTTCACAATTCTTTTTAATGTTCAGTTTTTCATTTGGCTTTAGAATATAAACATAACTTTTTAGGGGCCAATTAGGTTTCCACAGGCCCATTGAGAGGTTTCTTTCATGCAAAGAATCCAGGTTTGGATTGACTTGACAGAGGATATTAGCAGGCATAACCCACATTTCTAAATGTTAAAACTGTGATACAGGTTAAAAAAAAACTCAGATGGCCAGCTGGAGTCTGGTGAGGTTCCTCTGGTGCATGTTGTGGTGTCTCACCAACTCATCGCTGCGGGCAAACTTCTTCTGACAGTTAGGCCAACGGCAGTTAAAAGGCTTCTCACCTAAAAAGAGGTGGAATGAATTGACATGATGGAAGACAGTCAAGATAAATTGAAGAAGAATTTGAAAGAATGGGAGGTAGAAAAAGTATGAAAGATGGAATTTTGTATAGGGGCAGGTCAGATGGAAAAAAAAATTAAATCAAGTGAAAAGACAGGGCACATGAGAAATATTAGAATAAAATTATTATATAAAATATGAATCAAGTATTAATGTGTTGATTTGTAACGATAGGTTGTAAAATAACTATCAATACACCATACATCTTTCATATGAACATCCAATGGATGAAGAGAAATGGGAAAAATTGTACGCACTTGTTTTACCTGTATGAGTCCGGTTGTGTGTCTTAAGGTGGTCAGATCGTGAGAATTTTCTCTGACACGTCTCGCATTGGAAAGGTTTAACTCCTAAACAAATATACAGTAATCATGCACACACAAAATTCAAATGTTAAAGATCGCACACACATGCACACAAACACAAAGATATAATACAGTAGAACAGAGACTTGCAGAAAAGCCACACAGAAGTATGACCATTCATAAGCAACTAAGATTTCACATGCCAAACTGCACACAAAAAAACACTTATTTTCAAAAGACAACATTGTCATCAAAATGCTTGTGTCCAACCTGTGTGCCTCCTCTGGTGTCTTTTGAGCTGGTCAGAGCGAGAAAACCTCCTGCCACAGTCTGTAAATTCACACTGGTAGGGTTTCTCCCCTGATCAAAGACAAATTTAGAAATAGAAAGGTCATTGGAAATGAGTTTGATACTCTTTAGGAACCTTTTTAATCATTGAAGATATCACAGTATTTCCATACTTGGAAACAGGCTTACTTTTTGTTTTTACTAAACGTTTAAAAAAAAGTTTCATGATCAAAACTTAAATAGCCAGATCAGACAGAATTATGACATTTTTTAACTTGTATGACATAAAAGTCATTGCCTTGACTCTTTCTGATATCCCCAAGAAAGTGGGATAAACAGAGCCCCATTTCCAAATCAGTGTCAACTAATGTGTGGTCTTATGAGTAAGTTATGTGTATGTATGACCACTGTCATACAATCAGTTTGCAGGAGAAGAAAGATTCAAAAGTCAGGACCCGTGAAACAAATATTGATAAAACCACAATAAACTAAAAGAGGTGAATATTCAGTATGTTGTACAAAGTATGTGTAAGTGTGTCAAAACATTGGAGAGATCCATTATCCCACTGCCCCCTCCTCCCTATTCGATGCGCAAGCGGGTTGCCCTGCTGCAGACACGGAAGCTTCAGTGTTTAGCCAGCACTGCATCTGTCTTGAAACCTTACTGTGTTCTAACCTCTATCCTATTTTAATAGCATCTCTCCAACATTTTTCCTAATTTTGCCATGTTTCTGGTCATGGAGCTTATAAAAATTTTTTTTTTAGGTCAGGTAGTTTAAAACATTATGTACAAAAGTCAATTATGATGCAGTGCCCTTATAGATCATTTTGATGTGGCTGCTGGTAAAGGTGGAGCAAATCTTGACAATGTATGTACTGCCAAAAAAGTTAGATACTTATTAAAGATGGAGTCAGTAGCTTTTCCCTAAAAAAATAAAATATAGAATTAAACAAAAGTAATGGCACTCAAGTATCACTTGGGTTATGACAGGAAGTTTCTGGGCGGGAGCTGGTGTATTTCACGAAGCCAATGACAGCGTGCAGAGTTTAGGAGTGGATACAATTAAACAATTAGACGCGATTCAATGTGATAGATGTGGACATAGCAGCAAAGAAGAGAAAATAAAGTGAGGCGAAAGGGCGAACGGATAAAGCTTACCAAAACGAAGGTGCCCCTTGGGTAAACTTTTACCCACAGATGCAGAGTTGGCCTTGTCTCTGTTGGACAGGCAGGTTCCAAACACTGTCGATTAGCTTGTGCTAGTTTGCAGCAGCTTGCAGTGAACATCCTGCAGTGAGTGTGCGCTTCTTGAGGCGATGAGCCCAAGAGGAGGGGCCCAGTTTGAATGGTGTGTTTAAAAGCTGCAACAAACAATACTACCGACTCCACCTTCAATATTCTGCTTTCAAATTACATTGAAATCAAAACTGCTAAGTTAATGAAATGTAAAATTGTGTAATGTTTATCACCATAATATTGATAGAAGTACTGAGTCACATCAAGTAAATCTCTTTATTTTTCTTGGTTTCACCTGTGTGCTTGCGACTGTGCATCTGTAAATGGGAAAGCTTGAAGTAGCGCTTGTTGCATCCTGGGTAGGCACACATAAAGGGACGCTTCTCGTTGCTCTCTGACCGAACTATGGCTTGAGGTAGGCTGGGCCCCCGCTGCATATCCTGTACAAGCACACATACAAATCTTTCATATGAAGCAAAACCACTTTTCTTTGACATCAATTATTAATTATTATTACTTAAAGTATTGAAAGGCAACTATGCAAAAGACAAAGACAGATCTTCTTGCGAGGGCCCTCACAACAGTCTGCTGCATATGCTAGGTGAGGAATTAAAAGAAATAACAGAATATTTAATCAATAAAAATCACATTAGGCCTTCTACATAGTTGATCTTAGTTAAACCCTTGCTTTTGTTTCATTCAACATACCAAATGTTCATTTTTTTCAAGTTGTCAACACAATATTACATTCCAGCACTTTTTCCAGGCTTCCCTTATGTTGTCCTCCTCAACTGTTTCCATCATGCTTCCCTAAACAAATACTTCATTATTTTTAAATAATTTTTTTAAACTATCACTTTGAAAAATGTGTAGTAAAAATCATGAATATATAAGTCAAATTTATCCTACTCATGCCATACATCACACCTCAAAAAGGCCTCTCTCTACAGTTGGTATAATCCAAAAGTCATGAGTGGGTGTGCACAGACATGGAGGCCACAAGGAGCTAAGAGTTTCTAAAGTAGTCTAATCAGCAGAGCATCAACTCGTTACAATGTGTAAAGAGGAGATATTATAGCGTACAAATACTTGAGGATCAGCTAAAGATTTAGAGCCTTCCCTCATTCAGCCCTGGCTTACTATAGCTAAAGTTAGCTACAATCTGAGGACAGGGCAACATTTTCTATTAATTCATATTTACAGGATGCAGCAGAAATCTCTAGCTTCCAGAACCCTTAACCGCAGACTGTAAATATAGTTATCTGACATTATGATGAATGTTATACTCCACGTAAATGTCGACATCAAAAAACAAACTTTGTGTAGTAATTATCCATCAGTAACATAAACTGAACTCAACTGAACCTAATCTGCTGTAGGTTAAAAAAAAAAAAAAAAAAAATTATTATTATTATTTTTTTTTAACTTGACCTTCAAGGGGGGCGGGGTGGGCCGTTGGGGGGTGGGCCGCCCCCCTAATATAATGGTAGGGGAAACACTATTACCTTAAAAAAAATAAAGGCAAGCAGATATATATTTTTAAATTGATCAATCTGATCCAACTGAACACATCGTTAAACACAGAATTCAGAAAAATGTCAATGGAAAAAACTGAATCGAGAAAATGAATAAAACAGAATCAGTCACAGTAGTGTTTTTATTTTATTTTAAGAAGTAGGGTGAAAAAAAACCACTCAAATAGCAATCATGTTTTGTGTAAATGTAACATATAAGTACTTTGTAAAAATGGCATTTCGTCTGGTGAAAAGAGCTAATGACCTGAAACATACTTAAAACATAATTTTTTTCGTCATTGTCTCCATAGAACCTGTTACCATAGCTTCCAAGCAATATGGTGGACGTTAAGTTTCGTTTCAGGGAGTGAGTTCCCACCCACTGATCTGTGATTGGTCTGTAGCTTCAGTGGTCGAAAATATGAGGAACTAGTGTTGTAGTTTCACCCTGCTAACCACAACAACCGACGATGACGCACAATAACGATTTTTGCGTCATCGGAGGCTCCTTTTCATTCTTAAAAATAGCCAAAAAAAAGCCAAGGGGCAGCTGTGGCTCAGTTTGTAGAGTCGTCGCCTCTCAACCAGAAGGTCGAGGGTTGGGTTAATGTCCGACGTGTCCTTGGGCAAGACACTTAACCCCGAATTACTCCCTCTGCTTTGGTGGTGGTGTATGAATGGGATTAGTTACTTCTGATGGATGATACTACATAATGATCTTTACCATCAGTGTGTGAATGTGTAGGTGTGACATGCTTGAGTAGTCAGAAGACTAGAAAAGCATTATATAATACCATTTAAAAATACAAAGATTTCCGTCTCAGGGGAAAATTAGGGCGGGATGCATAACCGTTCAAAAATACTACCAAGTTTCTAATAATTAATAAAGCTTAATGCAAATGGGTGAAGTACCACAATAATTAATGTTAGGACTTTTGACTCGACTTGGGACTTGCCTTTCTTTACTTGGAACTTGATTTGGGGACATGAGACCGAAGACTTGAGACTTACTTGTGACTTGCAAAACAGTGATGTGACGGACCGTTCTTTGGGTTTTCATTTCTTTATTTCTGCCGTTTATAAAAAGAGCTGGTTGTAGACAGGAGGTGTGTTATCAAGTTTTGTTGTTTGGGTGGAAACTAAAAATCCCAGTGCTGATGGCTCCTGAAGAGGAAGACAACTTAATTTCCTCCCAACTCTTGATGAGAGGCAGCCGATTGGGCATTGGACACACCTGTGCAAAACACTAAGATACAGTCTACAACCAGTGCGACACACACTCCTCTCGCTCTTCACAAAACTCCGAAATCATACAAAAATCTGAACTCAAAGGAAAAGAGAACGGGCTGGCGGCTCAAGGAAGCTGACGAAACGGTAAGCACAGCTGTCTGGCTTCCACTCGCCTCTTGTTTATTAACTAGCTCTTAGTTAATTTCCCTTGTTTTTATGTTTTGTTTTGGTTGCGGCGTAACAATGACTTTGTCCTACCTCTGGTATAAATTCAGGTTTAAAGGGGCTTTAAGGACATATTGCACTGCATGCAAAGGTTATTATTGCCTGGTTTCATTAAATTTTTCAAGTTTTGGAACTTGTGATCTTTGGGTACCACCCCTTGTACAAAGTCCAACGAGTCTCTGATGACTTTGCATTTTTTGCCAATGTCTAACAAACATAAATTTAGACAAAAAGGAAAGCAATTGACATAAATGGCCGCAGGATTAGCCTATCCCGTTTAAAGCTTGCAGCAACTACATTTAACTACATTAGATTTTATTGTAACGTCAATGTGAGAAAAATACTGCCTAAAAACAGCTCAGATCCAGTTTTAACCAGTGTTTTACACCAGTCTCTGAGATATTTACTGCTTTTGTGTTTCCGAAAAGAGCACATAGCATTTTTCCAGTTTTGAAATCCACACAGAAAAAGCATGTTTGTTAGTTTTGTCTAATCCTGAACCGAGTCCTTTAATAGTCCAAAGGCGACCTTGCGCTTGTGCGCTTACTACCAGAGTAAATACAGCACTCACTGGAGCAGTGGATTTCTGCCCCACTAGAGGGAGCAGGGTCGGTAGCTGGTGAAATAGAGGAGTGTTCAGTTGGAATTTTGTAGTTAGCTTGGCCAGCAAAGGACGTGGGTGGTGTGCTAGCATTTTCTGTAGCATATAGTCTGGGTAGCTAGAGCAGTGACAGAGCAGGCAGAGCAGCCAGTGTTGACTGGAGGCATTGCAGAGGAGCAGGAGCTAACATAACTTTGAGCACTGACAGGAGAGTCAGTGTCGCTGGCAGGCTCTGAAGAGACCTGCTGGAGGAACGCAGGCAGCAGCACGCTGGCTAGCTGAAGAGTCGGCAAACACTTCAGCTTTTCTGGAGCATAATTAGTTAAAGAGAGAAATGGCTGTTTGACTGATTAGCATATGTCTGTTTGACGGTAGAGGGCAGTAGCATTGGGGTGAAAAAAATGTTAACGTCACATGACCAAATAAGCCAATAGATTTTAGAAAACCAAAAGTAGGTCTGGCCAGGACCCTACTTACACCACTGGTTCTGCGGTCAATGGCAGGTGCTGCTAGTTAGTTTATGTAGACATCAACAAAACAGATTAATTGACTGGACTTTGGTGGTCAAGCGTGCCTTGTTTGAGTGTGCCCTCAGATTTCAGGATAATCCTCACAGTGACATCATTGTTGCGCCTGGAAATAGCAGTCTGGATAGGGCTAGTATTACCTTTGACATTCAACAGTTTAATGTTTAATACCTGTAATGAAAATACATCTTTCCTACCTTAATACTTTTAAAGTATTAAGCATGAGAGTTTCTTTATTCTTTCAAACATACCTGTATGCCTCTGAAGACTCCATGTGTGTGTATGCGGTACTGTGTGCTGCAGCTGTACACCATGGGGGAGCTGGGGTCACTGTCATAGCCTGTGGCATGGCTTTCAACACAAAATAGAGAGAGATTGAGTTAGATTATACAAATAGTAAAAACATTAATCAAATACAAAAGTTGTGTTCCTGAGAAATATTCTTAACACTACAACAGATAAGATGCATGAATTGAAATATCACTAATCAACAGAGAGTACAAACACAAGAAAATATAAAAATACTTCACTTGTGTAGTGCGTTTATGGTCCTCCAATTCACACAAAGCACTTTTAATTTCTTCCATTCAACCTTTCATACACATTTATTAAGAATAAGGTTTCAACCTGCCAATCAGGATCTATTTTATTTCTTTAGATTTAGGGACAGCCCAAGGACTTCAGAAGCCTGGGCTCAAACCACAGATATTTGGATTAGAGGACTACCAACTCTAGTGCAGCCACTTCTCCTTATCGGAGCTGACAACACACACTTGATTTTTGCTAAGGAACCAGTTCGTCTAAGCCCTAGAGGAGGACCAGCAGCAGTTAGCACTGAGCTTGGCTGGGCACTGCAGGGTCCCGACAAACTAAAGCCTGTTGAAGCATCAACCAGCTGCAACTTCACCTGCTGCAGACTGCCTCCCGATGAATTTTATCAGCACGTTGAACGCAACTGGTATACTGCAACTGGATGTCCTGCCGTTTAGAAGTGAGAAAATGGCAACACGGTAACGTCAAAACCAAGATGCAGTCATCCTCCTGGAGGAGCGCACTCTACTAGTGAGAGATGGTGATACTCTTAGATTCGGAACGCCACTGTTGCGCACCAAGAATGCACCCATTGATGCAGTAATGCCTGCACTGTGTAGGACGGAAAAGACTGGGAGAATTGGGAGGGGAGACAATTGTGTTCACACAGAAGACAATCCAGAAATGTGAACCAAGATCCACAAATATTAAACAATCGAAAAAGTAAATGTTTTTTGTTAATTCTTCGTATGTCAATAAACGTGTTCACATAGTAGCCTAAACTTGCATATTTGCTAATCTCTGTATTTTTGTGGAAATTACTTCACAAAAAAAACAAACTATAAAAGAATACTTTTAAGGATGCCCCATGTTTCAATTATCCCATGTATTTCATTCACTCAGCCGGAGCAAGAAGGGAGCAGCGGGACAGGGGAAGACAACAGACAACGTCGGAGCAGCACGCTCATACCGCGATAGAAAACAGCAAGGCAATTAATTCCATGGCTCGTTTTCACCCATCACCAACAATAGCGTACTCCCATCATCCTCATCTGCACCTCCGTAAATCTCCCTGGTTATTTCTCAATCACTCTTCACCTCTCACCTGATTCTGAACAAGGGAGACGGTCACATCCCTCAATCCATCAGCCAAAACCAGCACTGGATTCCAAACTGACTGGACTTGACTTCTTGGACAGACTGACAGACTGACGTGAGGATGCAAAAACTAATTTATTTTTTTCACCTAAAGGTAAATATTTTTTTTTCAGTTCAGTTTCTTTATATAACCTGAACTGAATATAAGTTCAAGTGATCTCTTTTATGTGACATATCTTTTAAGTAAGTTATTTGAGGCTGTAAAACAGTTTTTTACGTCATATTTGACGATGATTGACAGCTGCCGATCTTCCGTAGTTCTCTTCGGAAATATCAAAGCTACGTAGCGAAGGAAAGCCGAGGAGACATTGAACTTTTCCACTCCCTGTTTGTCTCTTGGACTGACAAAGTGAGTTTTTCTGCTGTAAACTAATCTAACCGACCTGTGGGATGTAAGGATTTTTACGTTATCTCTTTAAGTTAAATTGTTTGTTTTATGTTCTGTTCGGAGGTATGGTCATTAGCTAGCTAGCTAACACTAAAATAGGCTAATGTAGCTAATGTTATGGTGTCATTAAAAAGGGCCTGAAATTATGTGATGGACATTACTGATCTTTTTATTTCAGCAAAGAATCAGGGGGAAAATATACTGGTAAACTTATTTGCTATGCTTAATGATACTTATACTATAACTTTACTTTGCCCAAGATCATATTAAAGAACAATCAGATTCATAGTAAAATTCAGCCGATAGTTGCGCAATAACTTACATCAAATGATTTTAATCAAGCTAAAATAAATATGTCTGTTAAGGTCTTTCAAAGTAATAAAAAAGTATGCATTATTACTAACTGGTCAGTGTAAACATCAGCAGAAGACGGCGGTGAAATGTAATTATAGCCAGATCAACAACTGTGAGGACTCAAAACCAGTGGGCGCGCACTGCAGCTGCTCTCACTTAATGTTTAATGTTATATAAAAACAATAAATAACTTTGACTATTATGTAATTATTTCTTTAAGTTGAATTCTTGATATATAATTAGTTATCGATGAAAAAGAACAATTAAGTCAGTATTGAAAGACCAGAATCAAACAAGAGTGTCGTTTAGCGAAATATATTATAATAATATTTAAATCTTTATCATATCTCTATGAATTACTCTATGAATTGAAGGTTCTCAACATAAAAAGAAAATTCATAATGTGTTTTTTGTATTTTATTTTTGATGGATGGATGGATGGATGGATTGATGGATGGATAGATAGATAGATAGATAGATAGAAAGAATCATTATTAATCCCTTGGGAAGGTTCCCTCTGGAAATTCAGAATTTTGTAGATCTTTTTAGCTGTTAATGTGTAGTTTTTGTTTTTAGAGTTTAAATTTTAACCCCTAAAATAACAAAGCAGTCTCAAATCATTTTGATGAATTATTGCTAAAAAAAATAATAATAAAAAAAAAAGGATTATACTCTGCATAGCATACAGTACATCCTCTGATAAATAACCTGAATCACTATTGTTGCATTTCTGTGGTGTTCCTGTAGGTGACCACGATGCAGCCAGATTAAAGCAACAGGTTGTGAAGGTGGACGGGTCATCATCTTGTCTTTGCAGTGCTGATTCTGAAGAGCACGTCGTCACATACAGATGAAGCCAACCAAACCGCCCACCCATTCCGTGGTGGGACCTCAACCAGACCGTGCTAGGTCCTTGCCAGGATCGTGCAGGGTCCGTGACTCTAATCAGATCCCCCATGCTGACGTAGTCGATGGCATAGTCAGCGCGGGTGGATTTATACTCCCTATGCGCCACTTGTGAAATCAAGTTGCAACCGTTAATCTAACCACCAGGAGGAGCAGTGATTATGGAAACTAAAGTGATTACTGCATCTCTAAACAGCTGTATGCAAAACTGTATCTGAAAACATTCTCTCTCTCTCTCTGTCTCACATGTGAATAGGTTTTATACAGTTGGCTATCTGTTCTTAGGTCTGAGATCATTCATAACTGTCCCGAAGCAGCTCAAAAGCCAACATTAAATTTATCCGATATTAAAGTGCATTGATTTTGAAGCGACAGTATCCCATACTATACAAGGTCGTTGATTTATCATTCTTCACGCATGTTGTTTATTAGCCTACTTATTCATACAATTTTTATTCCATGTTTACCGATTTAAACTGTGGAACACTGCTTAATTTTTTCGTTTGGTAAAATGTGGGTGTCATTTTTCTAAGATATGAAAGAGACAAGCCTGAAGAACGCCTTAGATTCAGGTTCTGGGTCATTAGTTTTCCATTTTTTTACCTAAGTTTACTGAATGCGACATGCTATTGAATATGCTACATTTCTTCGTTTGGACGTTTTAACAAAACTGCAGTTTGTCATGTTACTTGATATGCAGAGTAGATTCAGTCTGCTGCATTTAATTTTATAATGACAGAAGCATCTGTGTGGCGAAGTGCATGCAGATGCAGAATCGCGCAGAAGACAGACCCAAAACTTGAAAACAAACCGCAAACAGAATTAAAGTTCCTCCAAATGCATTATAATGAAAGGGCACACTTCTACTGCGGATGGAATCAAATCATTAGCATTACAGTGCGTCTTTTGTTCAAACCAATGGACCATCAAACAGCTCTCCCAGCTCCTCCTTCGTCACATATGGGCAAACATTCAGTGCACAGAGACACAACCTGTGACAGAGTTTAGAGCCATGCACAGATGATCCCCTTTCAAAGACAAATAAAACTTTATAATGAAATTTGTACAATAACTGAGCAGCTTCTGTGCCCCAGCCATAATCGCTGCACAGCTGATGGTGCACGCGCCATGACGCAGGCTGGAGTAGCCGTGCCAAGTGCTGAGAAAGTACATTAAAAAGATAAACTGGGGACACCGTTTCAACATTCTCCTCTGTTTAGAGGACGTCTTTCATTGTTATTATTACAGAGACATGAAAGCAATACTCACTAAAATAAAGAAAATGTGTAAAGAGTTTGTACATTAAAATTTAAGTTATTGTTGAGTGAAGAAAGAATGAATACGTTTAATTTCATGAAGAAAATCACAGAATATCTCACACATTATCAGAACTCAGTGTGACGTTTTTCTAGCTGGATTAGCGAAATACATGAAAGATGAACTGGTCTCCTTTGATTTGCCATCCTTCATTGATGATTTAATTGAACTGACTTGCAGAGTTGATAGGCACATCCAGGCAAGTAGACAGGAGCGACACAAGGGGGAGACAGATCGCTGCTCTCGGACGGACATTGCTGGTCCTGACTCCATTCTCCCTCCTTCATGTCTGGTTGCTCCACTGGCCTGCAAGGTGGAGGAAAGAGTCAAGGAGGCCCTGGAGGATCAACCTGGACCCAGTTCCTGCTCTTCTGACCGCCTGCTCATTCCTCAGCCTCTGAAGTCAGATGTACTTCAGTGGGCACACAGCTCCAAACATACCTGCCATCCTGGGGTCCAGCACACCAAGGAGTTCTGGTGGGACACCCTGGAGAAGGACACCCGGGAGTTTGTTGGTGCCTGTCCTGTCTGCAACCAGCACAAACCATCTCACCAGGCTTCTGCTGGTCTTCTGCAACCTCTGCCTGTGCCCCATCGCCCCTGGTCCCACCTCTCTCTGGACTTTTTGCTGGTCTTCTGCCGTCCAACAACAACACTACTATACTAACGGTGGTAGATCAGTAAGATCAGTAAAATGTAAAATGGCCCATTTTGTGGCATTGCCCAAGCTCCCCTTGGCCAAAGAGACTGCTGAACTCCTCCTGCTCCACGTTTTTCATCTCCATGGCCTAACAACTGACATGGTCTCTGACCGGGGGCCCTAGTTCAGTTGTGTTTTCTGGAGAGAGTTCTGCGCACTGATTGGGGCCACGGTCAGCTTGTCTTCTGGGTTTCACCCGCAATCCAATGGCCAGACTGAAAGGAAGAACCACGAGATGGAGGTGGCTCTGCGGTGCATGGTCTCCAAAGAACCGTCTACCTAGTCTCAACAGTTGTTGTGGGTCGAGTACACCCACAACACCATGGTCAGCTTGGCCACAGGACTCTCCCCTTTCCAGTGTGCTTATTAGTACCAGCCTCCTCTGTTTCAGGCCCTGGAGAAGGAGGTTTCCTGCCTGTCCATTGAGGCCTTCATCCACCGCTGCCACCGGACCTGGTCCCAAGCTAGAACCTCTGTCCTCCACTCTGCTGACCGGTACACCATAGCTGCCAACAGTCACCGCACTGAGGCTCCCAGCTACCAAGTGGGCTTGAGGGTGTGGTTGTCGACTCGGGACCTACCTTTGCAAGGGGATTCCAAAAAGTTGTCACCCAGATTCATCGGCCCATTCGCCATTGAGAGGGTCATCAACCCAGTGGTGGTACGGCTAAAGCTCCCTCGATCCATGAGAATCCACCCAACATTCCTTGTGTTCAAGGTGAAGCCTGTTTGTGAGAGTTCTTTGGTCCCAGCGGCTCTGCCGCCCCCTCGCCTAATTGTTGGGGGTCCAGCATTCTCTGTCCGACTCCTTCTTTGTTCCCGCCGTCTGGGCCTTGTTATCCAGTATCTGGTGGACTAGGAGGGGTATGGTCCCGAGGAGAGGTCGTGGGTACCGGCCAGACACATCCTTGACTCCCAACTCATCAGGGACTTCCACCAGCTGCATCCTGACCAACCCACGATGACTACGAGGCGGGGTAAGAAGCCGGCTCCTCCACCTGCACCTCTGGATGAGGAGGGGGCATCTTCTGATTCTGAGGGGTCATCTTCGGCTAACGAGGGATCCCACCTCCAGACCCAAACCAGATCATTGATACGAGAAGACGATCTTCACACTGCAGGCGCGTACCACTTGTATTATATATATATTATATTTCTCACATCATGCCCCAAATATCAGGCTGTGAGAGAGGAATACTTCCCCAAAATAACATATGTAAACCATGAGTTTGAACACACTCAAACACTCCAAAATCTGCTTGAAGAAAACACAAACTGTAAGGATTATAGAGGCAAACTGTATAACAGCCTGTCAGAACCTAAGGACAACCAATGGAACCTGAGACACAAAACACTATAGACACGCCCTGAATATCTTTATAACAATAAATAACACTTTTATTTACATCAATCAACCTAACGAGCATGTCTTTGGACTGCAGAGGAAGCCCGAGTACCCGCAGGTGACCCACGCATGCACGGGGAGAATATTCATACTCCACAGAATGGCTACTGTCCTATAGGGATTTGAACCAGGATCCTCCGTGCTCTGAGGCAACATTATTTTTGAACGCCAGTAGAATTTTGTTGACATGATGTACAAGAAGGCATTAATACCTTTCTTGTAGAGGATTTAGTCTTGCTTATTACAAAATATTCCAATAAATGTTATGTAAAATATAACATAGTCAATAGACTGTAATAAGATGAAAAGTAAAATCAATTCATGGTGTAAATTAAATAATTTGGAATTCCATACTCTGTGATAGGGTTAAAAGAATCGCAAACTAGCTAGGACTGGTAATGAAAACTAGGTCAAATGTGAGAAGGGTGCAATTATTAGCCTTCATACTTAAATTCATCCTTCATGGTTAATTGAAGTGCTGCTTTGTTGTTTTTATCTCTGCTTTGTAAGGTGACCTTGAGAGTTTTGAAAGGCACCTTTAAATAAAATGTATTATTATTTTTTTACTGTATTAAACGTCTCCACATTTTCAGGTATTTGTTCTCCTTTAAACAGAATGTATTTGTCAAGAGTGACAAGCGCTTGAGTAAGAGAGAACTTTAGAGCTTGAAGACTTTAGTACTGCACTAAACTTATTCTTCAACTCTTATTACTAAATTACCATTTAGGTAGTCTACCATTCAAATTATTTTCAACAATGAAGTTGAAAATTTCTGAATGTAAATGAAGTGCCCATAGTATTTGAGTAAGTAGCATCAATATAGAGGTTGATTATCATAAGGATGGCCTCCTAACCTTGGTTCAAGTGTGGCTAAATGTCTCCATATCCAGACAAATCATAAAGTATATCTAAATATTATTTACTGATTTTCTATATGGTAAAATGGCATGCAATAAATTAAAATGTATGAGTTGTGGCAGCAGAGCTGATATTACACAATCAATAATAAGCATAATTTTTATTTTCACAAGTTACACTTAGTGAAGAAACGTAAACTATCTTGACTTTGAGTTATGTTGTTACAATTTTAAGAAGTTATGAGCAAGTACTGGTGGTGGTTATGGAGCTTGTTTACTCATAATTCACATTTGGCTCTGTCCTGTGGCTTTGCTCTTTTAACTGAAAATACATATTTTTGTTCACTTGCTATCATTGCTTTTCAGCAAAATGGGGAAGGGCTTCATATTGGTCTAAGCCTGGGGCCTACAAATAACTAAAACTGCCAAAATTGTTTTGATCTAAAAATCTCCTCTGAATGTTGTATGGGAAGCTTTTTATTTGTCCTTTATTTAACATAGACTTCACTGGCTGTTGCAATTAAATGAGAGAATGAAGTCCTACCTCTTAATGCTGGATGCCAGTGTATTGACAGGGTTCCATGTGACACAGTCCAATTTAGAGGCCATTTGATATAAATTTCCTCCACTGTTGAAGAAAAAAATGTAGAAACAACTTATGAGTAGTGCAGCAAACTGTTATTTAGACAGGTTAAGTGTAGTGTTTATTTTTAGCCATATCGTTTTGCACTGTGAATATATATATTTAAATTATCAATCTAAGCACACCTTTAATGTAAATACTGAAAACTCTACCTCAGGTAAATTAACCCATCTGTCACATGATTAAAATGTTTTGTTCAGCATCTTTTGCACTACTCACCACTGCACGGTTGTCTTATTTAGTCTTGCACATATTAGTCATTGCTATTTTGTGTTTATTGTATAAATTAAATGTTATACTTTGTACATAGAGAGCACAGTTCACCAAAGAAAAAATCCTTGTGTGTGGAAGCATGCATGTCCAATAAAGCTGATTCTGATTCATATTGCCTCTAATTGTTTTAATAGAGGTGAATTCCCTCAAAGAGTTCAGCTGATGTGGAAAGAAAAAAACAATGTTTAACAGATAACAGGCATCTCTCATTTAACACCACACATCCCCCAACAGGGACGTGCACTGAATTTAAGAGGGGCAGTTGCCCAAATTGACAAAGGAGTTATTTTTTAGTAAGTAATTCACTAAATATATGCCTTGAATGACTACTTTTGTGACACTCTTTAACGGACATTAAAATATATTTATTTGAAACAAACACATGACTAAGGGAAGTTCAAAAGTGATAAATGACCGTTAAAAGTAATACATGCCAAAAATGTATACTGTAGGAGCCATTTTTGGAGTAGGAGTATGTAGAATTTGTCTGTATTCAATGTGTATGCTTTGAAGAAGAAATACATATATAAACTTGTAATTAAATATAAATGTGAATAACTTTTACTAGTATATTCATTTTTAGCTTGTTTGGTTATTTAGTTCATTATTATGAAATAATTATTGTTATAATCAGAACACTATTTTTTCTCATGCTTTATTAAGGAAAATAAATACAAATAATGATCCATAATTGCTCACTTAACAATGAAGAGGTAGAGGCAACAAACTGTACGCAATTTCCTCTGACACTTTAATTCTTTTGCCTTGATAATCCTAAAATATAAAACATGCAGCACTGCACAGGAAACATGACACATTTGTGCATGGTGGGGTTGTGGAGAAAGCAGAAGCTAAGAAAGAGGCCAGATATGAAATCAAGAGGGCTAGGCTCCAATATAAGAATAAAATAGAGGACAGTGTGGGATGGCATGAAAAACATGAAATGGGGGGATCAACATGGGCAGTTTTAAATCACACACAGAGCTTGCAAATGTACTGAATGATTTTTATTACTGCAACCTCTCAAACTCAGTCTAATGCTAGTATAAGTGTCCACCAGTGTTTAAATGATGTCACATATATATATATATATATATATATATATATATATATATATATATATATATTTTTTTTTTTTTTTTTTTTTCTCCCCCTGAGTCAGGGCAAACCTGTGCGTAATCAAATACCAAATTTTATGTTCTGACCATACTTCTTTCTGTGCTGGGGTTCTTCAGCCGCTTAGGTGGTGGCCTGGATGTGAGCAGCTGTTGTCTTTCCTTTTATTTATCAAGTTGAGCAGTGTGCGTGAGTGATTTTGTCTCTTGTACAGGTTATACTGCTTTTCCTATTTACCTATGTGGTATGCACATAACGACTTTCATTCCTGTCAATGTTGTTTGTTCATTTGTTTATTCATTTTCATTTATGTTTGTCTCGTCAATTTTCATTATTATTATTTATTTGTTTTTATTTGGTTATTGTATTTTATTTATTTTTTCTGTGAGTTTTCCAATACCTGCAACAAGGATGAATCAAATGGGTCTCTCTGTGGTCTACTTCGATGGATATCAAAAGGTGACTTTTGATCACAAAAAAGTAGTAAAGAACTAAACACTGAACTGAACACATCTTTTGTCCTAATAACCTTCATGTCTCCATCTACTGTTCATCATGGACACCAGCGCCATTAAGGGAATCTAAACAAAGATTTATCTGTCTTGGGGCTTTTTTATCTGTAGTTACCACAATAAACAGAACACACATACAAACTTTGAGCCTAAATACTTCAAACACTGATACTGATCACGTTTTGTAAAATTGTCACTCTATAATGACGAGTAAATACATGTCACTAACACACATTGACCACCTGGTCATCAAACAGGAACCAGAATTCAGTGGAAATCGTCTGCTTTATAGTAAAACAAATTGAAATTAATAGTATAAATTCAATGCTGCACATACGATTACAAAATGCATGACAATGATATCATTCTTAAGAACTGAGTAGCCTATAGTTAAATGGTGTTCAGGATTTTGTGATGCAGGTGGAGACCAACTTTGAACAACATGGCTGTTTGGCGAGAAAGCCTAGCTTGTTTCCTTGAAAGACCATTTGAGTCCAGATGAGATCATAAACAGTAGATGAATCTTGAAAAAATGGGTACTTGGTTGGCACTTCAGGCCTCATAACTATGTTAAACTCTGAATGAAAAAGTAAATACAATATTGATTTACAGAAATATCCACTTTAACAGTTAAGAGATGTAATGCTTACGTTATTAGATCTAAAGTGTTCATATTCCATATTAAGAAAAGTAATCTTAAACATATTATGGCTAATCTTTCTAACCTAACGTGAAGACGTTTTTGAGAAGCAAATAAGTGGGCTATGACTGGAAATCATTTCATAGGCCTTTTAGATTTAGGATTAAGACAACTTTGGTTGGTATTTCTTTAATCTGACGGCTCAGTCGGTTTAAAAACATGCAACAATTAAGGAAATGAATGTATCGTAATAGTACTCAAATGAAACATACGTCTAATGACCCTTAACAACAGCACGCAAGAAAACATAATTTTTCAACCTTTCTTTTTCATTTGTAGCTGTAGCCTTAAAAAGGCTACCTATATTTATAAACGTTTATACAGGCGACAAGTGAACAACGCTACGTAGCCTAGGCCTTTTTTAAATTCTGCTGGACATTATATGCTGTTTGGGGCTATCCAATGAGAACAGTGTTGGGGAGGCGTCGGACATCCGTCCCATTCCACAGTCCGTAGCGAGGACCCACCCGTTTTGACTGCAAAGCAAGGCCACACCCCACCAGGTGGGTGCTAGTTGCATTTGTGAAGTGACTTTTTTTGCAGTCAGCAATGTTTTAATAAAGGTCGGGACAGTTTGATACACAACAGGAAAATAATAACGGCATTTGAAGTTTGTGTTTTGCCTTCAAAGACCTAACAGTGGACCTCTCTCTCTTAAAGAGTGTGGAGACAAGCGACATGTATGAGGGCTGCAGAGTGATTGAGATCTTCCCTACTAGTTCATTGGTCTTAAATGCCGAAAATTTGGGCGGATAATGTAGATGGCGCGCATAACATAACATACTGCATACATCACACAGTTCGAGTGTTGCCAAAACTCGTTTCTGATTGGCTATGTCTGTTGGGTTGAGAGCGAGAGCTGTGTTACTCACATACCATACTTAGATGAACTCCATTGACTCAAACTTAAACAAGCCCATCCACAACAAATTCCTACATGCATTTTTTTTTTAAATGACATTTCTTCCCCTCACAGCCTGAGGCCCTGCTATTGTCTATGCTCACCGTTTTAAGCTACCTGCAGGTAAAATTGTATTGTTATGTGTATCTGTATACAGTTAATGTTACAGATAAAACTACAACCACTGACAGGCTGCTACAATATAAGTAGAACATTAGCTGGTGAAAACAAGGACACTGATCTATTTAAAAACTATGTACCTGGTGTCTGCTATGACTCCATGTAACAGGAGGCACAGGCAATCACACACAATTTCACACCTGATTTCGCAACGTAAAAGTACCAGTGCCATGGGACCATTCTTTTAATTTCAGTTGATAAGACACAGAACTCCACCAATCATATGCCTTGCTTGCAAAATGTATCAATGCATTTGCAGGCAAGTTTCAGACTGTCCTCTGCATGCTCTGACCTAGCCCCACATTCTATTCCTCTGAACTCCTCAAGCAGAATCTGCATTCAAGGCACTCAAGTCCAGGTTTGTCCCTGCACCGATTCTCACTCTGTGATGGTGGAGGGCGATGAGACATTTATGTCATATGAACTGCATAGTCCGTCTCTTCCTACACTTTCCGGTGTCTGTGATTACCTGCTGTGTTCTACCTGCATCTTATCACTCCCCTTAGTCTTGTCCCCATGTCAGCATTCAATCAATCTTTCTCCGTATAGCGCCAATTTATAACAAATGTTATTTCAATACACTTGCAAGAGCCGGTAAAAGACCTTACTAATTGTTATATTATGTTTACAAAGAGCAGGTAAAGGACCTTACTAACTGTTATATTATCTAGACCCCACGACCCAACATTAATCCATCATGAGCACAGCACTAAGCAACATTTAGCAGAGTTACAGTGGCAAAGAAAAACTTCCTTTTAAGAGGCAGATCCCTTGAGCAAATGATGGACAGCCATCTGCCAAAGTGTGCTGGGTGTGAAAAAATGGGATAGAGGGAGATGCAGGAAGAAAGGTCGGTACAAAAAGAGCAGCATCAACAACAACAATGAATATGATAGATCTATGGCTACAGTGTAAGTAATACTCAGACATGGGAGTAAGTCACACATGTACAAGTCACAAGCATGTCTCAACCTTCAAGTCTCTAGCAAGTCACAAGTCCCTGCGGTGAGAATCAAGCAAGTCAAGTCATTGCTCAGATCAAGCAAGTCACAAGTCAAGTCATACGATGTTTTTCTTGATATTCACTTAATTATGTGGTACACCTGGCACCCTTCTGTTTCTCGTACTACAATTTCAGAGATTATGATAATACGAACAATTTATTCAGCATTTTTCCACATTACAACTAATGTTGTCAGGTGGTGTGACCAGGTAAAATGGTAATTCAAAGCAGTAAAAAAAAGGTTAAAGGGGTCATATTATGCCCTTTTATTGTGTGTGTGTGTGTGTGTGTGTGTGTGTGTGTGTGTGTGTGTGTGTGTGTGTGTGTGTGTGTGTGTGTGTGTGTGTGTGTGTGTGTGTGTGTGTGTGGCCCTTTTTGAAATCAAACCCTACACCCTCCCCCTCCGTGACGGAGTGCACTCCATTAGAAGTGACACTCTCAGCTGAGTGAAGTCTCCTTCATCAAGGTGTAGGGTAGAAATACAGCAGCAGGCTTTGGGAAAAACTTCCCTCTCTCAGGTGGAAACAGGAACTGTGTGTTACCATGGTTACTCAGCGGTATCTTACGGGAACAGCTTTTTTTGTAGCGAATGCATTCTGTAAAAATATTTATGTAGCCTAGATTATTCTTCTTCTTCAGTTATATTAGTGTAGACTGATAACAAAACTATTAGATTAACCCAAGTTAATTTATTGTAATTTCATAGAACAGGGTGTCCTAAATTAATGTAAAGACAAGGAGACTATTGTTGAACATCAGAGCAGCAAAAAAGTGAATTTTTTGTTGTTGAATTGAGATTTCACAAAGACATCAAAAGTAGAAAAATAAGAAAAAAATATTAAGAGCGAAAAGTTGTCTGCAACATGATTTAATATGATTTTGTGTTTGCAACAGTCCCTGTAAACATAAAACACTTAACAATAAATACATATATTTGATCCTCTACACATTTGAAGTTGTTAACGTCTGTATGATGATATTAAATGTCTATCTTAGTTGGAGCAGTGTTTGAACTCACAGGTTGCTTCCTCCATGACGACCGGACACAATAGGCGTTGCACGTGATCCGAAAGTCGGCATCGGTGCAGACTCGCTGGTGGAGGGTTTTATAACCCACTACCACTCCCTACTAGTTGTTTTGGGACGGACTTAATATGGCGGACCCTCCGCGAGGACGCACAAACGGAGGGGTAGTGGGTAGGGAGAGGGTTTAGTGGCCGGTTTGAAAAAGACCCTGTGTGTGTGAGCGTGTAGATGAGAGAGAGCGAGGACAAGATGGCGGCGTACCCACATGTGGTCACGTCGCCCGTAAGATGGCGGACACTCAACAAAGACGCCTTCTGACGTGGTCTATTGTCTCAACAGGCCGAGTTAAGCTTGGAGTCTGCACGATCTGTGTCTCTGAGGCGCTTGAAAGACCACGAGTGTACAGCCCTTAAATGCTGTCTTCTCGGTCCTCGCTCCTCAGCCGAACTGTAAGTGGTTCTAGATCCGCCATGTTAAGGAGCGTCCCAAAGCTCTTATAACTGAAAGGAGGAGAGAGGAGACAGGGGAGAGGAGAGAGAAGGGAGGAGAGAGAAGGGAGGAGAGAGGAGAGAGAAGGGAGGAGAGAGGAGGGAGAAGGGAGGGAGGAGAGAGGAGAGAGGAGGGAGGAGGGAGAAGGGAGGAGAGAGGAGGGATGAGGGAGGAGAGAGGAGAGAGAAGGGAGGAGAGAGGAGGAAGAAGGGAGGGAGGAGAGAGGAGAGAGGAGGGAGGAGAGAGGAGAGAGAAGGGAGGAGAGAGAAGGGAGGAGAGAGAAGGGAGGAGAGAGGAGGGAGAAGGGAGGGAGGAGAGAGGAGAGAGAAGGGAGGAGAGAGGAGAGAGGAGAGAGGAGAGAGAAGGGAGGAGAGAGGAGGGAGAAGGGAGGGAGGAGAGAGGAGAGAGGAGGGAGGAGAGAGGAGGGAGAAGGGAGGGAGGAGAGAGGAGAGAGGAGGGAGATCCGAGGAGCGATGAGCGAGCATACACGAGAGCTGACTTTGCGGAGGTCTTTTTACTGACATGGACGCCTCCTTATTGAATATCACTCATTGATTAGACGCTGCAGCGGATCAGACTTCAATGAAACTTATCAACATCAGCGGAGTTTAATAACGGAGAAAAGAAGGACATCATCATTTGTCCTTTTGTCAGGACAAATGAACAAATGAACTGGAAATATACTAATCTGCATATTTAAACTTAATTGACTAATCCTCACATTAACAATCTGCTCATTTTGTATGTAAAATACAAAAACTCATTATAACAAGATAACAACTGGAAGGACTGAGGGACCCAGAGGAAAAGAAAAACATCAGATAGGAACCTGTATGTTGGTGTTACCTGTTGTAAGGGTTTCTCAGCAGAAGAGCCTGGCTGCCTGAACAGCTGTCTGAAGGTGTGTGGCATCCATAGACCGGAGGAGGAATAGAATACTGCTGCTCACCTGTGTATTGTATTTACACACGCACGCACGCAGGGAGGGTCATTTAATGGAACTGTATCATATCCAAGCAAAAATATAAACATTTTGTTTTGTCATAAGCAGACATCCATGCAAAATAATACAATTCAAAATCCACCATACAGACATAGCTGTGCAGTCACACACTCAGCTCTAAATACACTGAGAGATCTACATTTGTTCCTCCTGAAAGAAGGAGTATTAACATGACCAAAATACACAAAATAATTCAGATTGCTTTACTGATTTCTTCAGTAAACACACAAGGCTACATCAGTCAGGATCTGTTATACTTTAGTGAAATATTATGTTGCATTTTTAACCCAGGGAGAAGAGATCATGAAACTCAAGAGTTCACTTTCTGATGTCCATTACTGTTTAATAAATACGTAAAAGCCATTTATGTAATTGTAAATATATAAATTTGAAACTGCTTTAATAAAAAATCAGTTAATACAAAATCCACTAGCTTGAATCAGCAGTCACACTTATTTGCAGAAAAAGCTAACCGGATATAAAGTGTGAGGGCTACTAAAGTTAATGTTAATTTATTGATCTAGCAACTGATGATTGAACAGAATATCTTACATAATATCTTTGTTTACCAGTTTGTTATTTTACATAACCTAACGTTGCATAGACCAAATTCAATCACTAAACACAAACACAAACACACACCCCCACACACAAAAACATACACTTACCCATAGTGCTTTGCTGGGTTAAAGTGTCTTCATGTTTAAAGGAGTGGTTGGAGAACTGGGAGCCCTGGTATGTAGGAATTTGACTGTAATTACCAGCTCCATCGAATGCAACTGCACTGTAACCTGAAGGACAAACAAAAACAAGACAAGTAATATCAAAGAGAACCCTGAACACTCATGTGCATCATGATGTACAATGATACAATTCTGGATTTTTTCATTCACTGATTCTTTGACAGACTCTAATCACAACAATTATAAAAAAAAGTTAAAGATATAATGTATATTTATATAAAGACATGATCTGATTCATTATAAAGTAACTGCTGCTGAATAGTATCGACTTATAAATTATTTTCTTTTTAGATCTCTGTTTGGGCTTTCGCTTTTATTTCGGGTAGCTCTAGAGAGACAGGAAATGTGGGCAGAGTGCAGTTTGATATGAAACAGTATCAGGATTGGGAGTTCATCCTGCGATTAGTGCAACAAGGACTGAAGCCTCTAAACATGGAGCACTAACCCCTCCCTACACACAGAATCAACATACTGTTTTTTTTCTTACTCTTATCATAGAGTATATTTTAATATTAGGTTTGTATTTATATCAAATGTGTTTTCCCCACTAAATTAATCTAGTTTTTGCAACAAACAACTTTAATCTGCTCAATTTATCCAGGAACGCGCACAGACACAAACACCATGAGTAGGCCTACGTCTCTCATTTTGAAAAGTTCCACTCGATATCCCGTTATTTATAGGAGTCCAGCACAGAATCAGCTGTACATTAACATTATTAAAACGAAGCCTTTAGAAGCTTCAGTTTTGATTGGAGCAAGATGCATTAACAAGAGGGGTGTGCGGACAGTGGGCCTTCTCTCTCTCTCTGTCTTTCTCTCAAGCTGATGTGATTCTGCACTCTTGGTTTTAGTCTTATCTGTCCGCAGGAGTCGAGAGGGATCTTCAACAGGAGTTTTGCTCAGGTCCAACCGTTCCTTTATGCACAGGGTATTGTTTAGGGTAAGGTAACCCCCAGGCTAGCAAGAGTTGATCAGTCTCAACTTCACTCCACTACTGAAAACGATAAATGACAATATCCATCTCTGGATGAAACTCCCACAATCCATCATAGACAGAATAGCAACCGTTAAATGATAATTCTTCCAAAAATGAACTACCTATTGAAGGGCCTTTCAGTTAGGGCGTGGTGCGCACTGAGCTTGCCCCGGAGGCCGCAGAGCAGAAGGGGAGTGCACACATGACCAAAAAGCAAGTGCGACCGTTGCTAGGTGACCTGAAGAATGGTTTAGAAAATAGCTACTTTTGTGGACGTGCAGTATTTGTTTCTGAACACTAATAAGTAGAAAACTCTGATCTTTCTACTGATGAAGAGGAAGAGACGAGCAGCACAGAAGGAGGGGGAGTCTGTTCATTAAATTCTCAGGGCATGACAGGATTTGGGAGTTTAGGCTCATACAGGAGCTGCAGCTCTAGAACGACCGCTTCACAAGCACGACACTTTTCTGCTGCTGTTTAAAACACACCTGGTACGCCCAAACTGCTGGGACATTTCTTTTCAAACAAGATATTTCTCTTCGAAGGGCCGGTAGGTCTGTAAACTAGAGCTCAGGAAAGTGGGACACTGTTTGTTGTGATCTGATCTTCCCTCCTATTGGAGGTTCAGTGGTGATGTCAGAGAGGGCTACGCCAAAGTTTTAAAAAATTTAACTTCCGCATATAGCGAAAGAACGGCAGGCAAGCATGTACACACACACATATATATATATATATATATATATATATATATATATATATATATATGTATATACAGTATATAATATATAGGCTATACATATGTGTGTGTGTAAAGTGACAGGACTACTCCTGTCACTTTAAATGTTTTTCGTTGAAGTTAAAGTTACTTTAATGGCTTAGTAGGCTTCTACTTGCAACAAGTCACATTTGCATCATTTATGAACTCTTTACTTCTCAAACATAATCCAATATCTCTTGTCATTATTATTATTATAATATTCTTCTTCTATTTGTTTTTGCCTGACCACCTCTTTCCACGTCACTACACCCAATAAGAAATCCTATCATTGGTAATCCTTGGTCTATCAGGAACTATCTATTCACCTTACAGGTAAAGACCAGCTGACAACTTGGCCCTGGACTCGGCAGTGATGACGGTAGATCCACAACTTCCACAATCTTCTTGGTATTAGATCTTCTGAAGTTACAGTCAATGGATGCGCCTGGCTATTTCCACTTCCAGCGTTACCATATGAGTAAGTCAAGAGATGTGTCCATGGACCTTACATAACGGCTGTTATGGGGGTGGCAATTCTGAGTTCCCATTTCCAACAGTAGGTGGCAGCACTGTATAAGGTGCAATTTGGTAATTTAACCAAACAGCAATAAGGACAGTTTAGAGGGCCCTCTGTGATCTGCTGTAATTCTTTCTTTCTGGCCTGGACTGGTAGTGACTGAACAGCATATTCAATTCAATTCAATTCAATTTATTTTGTATAGCGTCAACTCATAACAAGTGTTATCTCAAGACACTTTACAAAAAGCAGGTAAAAGACCTTACTCATTGTTATGTTACAAAGATCCGGCCTATCCATCATGAGCACTTTAGCAAAGCAGCAAAAGTTACAGTGGTAAGAAAAAACTGCCTTATTAAAAGCCTTACATATGAAGCATGTAAGTTCCCTAAATTGGTTAATTGTATTGTTATTCATTAATTCTCACTGGGGAGATCCCTGGTTGTCATGGGGGATCACCCAGTGACACCCCCGGACCTAACCGAAGTTATGAACTCTATTGTTAATCTCCGCTGTAATCTCTGGCTACCTTTTATGCCTTCTCCACTCCAACCTGGTACAATGAGGCATTCTTACTCTCTACACAACTCCACCAGTTTCTTCCTCATTTCAGTTTTCAGAGGTTTTATATAACGCTATGTTGTTATTCGCAAAGCATGATAACCTGTGCAGTGGCGTAAGGTAGTCCCAACAAGACCCAGTGCCAGCTATTTTGAAGGGCCCTAGTGCACGCTAGTTACAGTGAACTCAAACACACAATTATTCAGGGCTAACGTTAGCTAGCTTCAATCCTCCTAAAGTTACCTGCTGCATGGCTGTTGCGCCACGGGCTGAACAGCTGTATTGCTACTTGGAGCTGTGGTCTGGCAACTGTTTGTGAAACCAAAAGAGTCTTATTTAAGGAGCTTTGAAACCTTTCCTTTCTCTCCTGTCATTTTTGACTTCCGCTTTTGTGTTTGAAAGGCATTTTGAATTGCTCGGTTTATTTTTATGTAAGAGTCACTTTTGACAGACAGACACAAGGGTCTAGCTCCTATACTTGTTTCAGCTTGTTATTACTTTGTACTCGTGTGCGTATCAGAATAACAATTAACAATTATTTCGGATTAAAGTTTAAAAATTACATATGATTAGTTTTTGTAAATAAAGAAAGTTAAGGTAAAATGACATTTTGCTTTGTACTGTTTTTGAGGGGCATAATACATTTTGTTTGTCCAGTGAGTCAGGCTG
Source organism: Labrus bergylta (assembly GCF_963930695.1). Classification (NCBI taxonomy): domain Eukaryota; kingdom Metazoa; phylum Chordata; class Actinopteri; order Labriformes; family Labridae; genus Labrus; species Labrus bergylta. Next base: position 3,066,189 of record NC_089201.1, on the reverse strand, counting down.
GGGGGGCGACAGACTGAGATTTTGATGTCCATTTTACCCATGTCCTCCTCTCGTTAACAGTTACAGCTTGTCAGTGGACAAATATGTTTTATTTCCACAAATGGAAAAAAAAAAGCTTTTATTCTAGCTATTGCTCTCACTTTAATTTTACTTAAAACAAATAAGACATATCTAAATGAATGAACAAAGAATGTCAAACTCACTCATTGATCCATAAAAATCCACTCACAAAACAGTAGAGATGACGAGGTAGGCCTAATCAAAGCAACGCTGGTAAACCAATGTACAGTACCGGGCCCATTTTGACCACAATCCCTTAAATTTGATCTGAATGCACTTTTATTTCAAATGTAAGTAAATAAATAATGTACAATACACAGTCTAATATTGCATCTGGTTGTAATGACTCCCTGTTCAGGGCCTTTTTTACCTTGGACAAATAATTGTCACGGCTGGCTGTGATCCTGTTTCCGCGGTTCCCTTGTGTCTCCTCCCCCTTTGTATGTCTGTGTGTGTCTGTGTGTGTGTCTGTGTGTGTGTGTCTCTGGAGGGCGGGGCTTCCTCAATCAAACACCTGGTGACTACTCACACCTGCAAACTCGTCTTCTCATCTGCCTTACTAAAAAAACCCTGGCTTCAAATCACCTCATCATCAGATTATTCAGTCTACTGACGTGGTAGTTATGATCGGCCACACTTTGTTAGAGTTTATTCCAAATGTGTTTTTTCCACGAGTTCTAACAGATTTTCTCTCTTGTTGTCCAGATTTTTGCCGGTGTCATTAAACTCATTCTCTGTCTGCCTACTGAACCAGATAAGCTCCAAAGTCTCCTCCACTCAGTCTTCACCAGCCAGCCAGTCGGCTCTCCACCAATAACAAGCCCTGCAATAAAACCTCAAACCCTTCAATGCTGCCGTGTCTGCTTTTGGGTCTACATACTAACCTTAACAGTAATACTCATTATTTGTCTGCTGTTGATTTTGTGCTATAGTGCCCAAATATATTGTCAGAACATGAAATGCAATAGAGAATTGAAATAGAGTTTTTAAACATTCATGAACTTCATCAGGAAGATTGTTTCATTCATTCAGTAAGTCATTCATATTGCTCCCTTTCTATGGCTCATACCTCTTAAGTTTCGTCTATGCTCCCGCATTGCGTCTTTTCCTTAAGTCTAAGTCCCTCCCACATGAGATGCATAGATAAAGGAATTGAAGATAGAGAAGAATCAAGGAAACTAGTTTAAAGTGATGTGACAGTCTCCTCCAGCAGCACTAAAAGCACAGGGATAGCACTTCTGATGGCAGGTCCAGGACTACTTCTGGTTCAAGCAAAGATCAAGGAAAGTCAAGAGACACAGGATGCAGCCACACATATCTCTGTCTCCCTTTCTTTCTCTTCTTGCAGCCAAGGTGATAAACTGTTTCTGGGCATTTATTTTATTTCGTACCAACAACCAAGTTTTAGCTCTTGTCAACCAATCATCCTGCTGCTGTCGGCTATCCTTTTCTTCTCATTCGACATGTGGGCAAGGAACCACAGGTCGGATTCGAACCCTGCAGGCCACCCGCTCTCAAGGATTTAGGCCTCTTTGCATGGGCCTACCAGCGCAACACTCCTCCACACCATTTACCTCCAATCTAAATCATCAGAAAGCCTTCCCCTTTGATTACATACTGCATCATGTTTGGGTCTAATCCCCTTAGAAGAACACATTTCAAATCTTTCTCTAGCCGAGAAAAAACAATTGTTAGTCTAGAGAGATGACTGAGATCATAGTCTTCTGAACTGAAAATAATAAAACATTACATTCTTAATACAAGATGACTAAGACCAACAAAGCACAAGCTTGGTGACCTAAAGGGCACCACACAGTCACATAAATCACCCACACACACACACACACACACACACACACACACAGTCATTAACGCAGACTCCCACAGGCCTTCATTAATTAAAAGGTAGATTGTATGTTTAGTATGTTGAGAATGTTGAGAAAGGACAAAGAGAAAAAAATCCAATATATATCTTCCTGTCACCTCTGTATGACTCCTATGTGAGTGAGTGTGTGTGTGTGTGTGTGTGTGTGTGTGTGTGTGTGTGTGTGTGTGTGTGTGTGTGTGTGTGTGTGTGTGTGTGTGTGTGTGTGTGTGTGGGTGCGTAGGTGTGTGTGTGTGTGTGTGTGTGTGTGTGTGTGTGTGTGTGTGGGTGCGTAGGTGTGTGTGTGTGTGGGTGTGTTTTAAGGATGTCACTTTTGTTGCCTTATAGTACTGAGAAGGAAATCCCAAAGTATGAAAATACTGATGCATCTGTCCTACAAAAGCATTCAAGGCCATCAGCAGTTGGATACATTATAGTTATTTTAAAGCAAACCAGAAGTTCTTTTGTTTACTTTTCCACAACAAAGTTAATAATACATTTGTCAGATTAAAAAAATATTTAGAGAATATTCACGCATGTACATAACAGGAACAAAAAACAGATCGGACATGACGATCTGCCAACAGGGTCTGTCAAAGTTGACAAAAAATGAAAGATCTCACAAACTTTTAAATGAAATTATTTACAAATATTTAGAGATTTAAATTTATGGAATTGTATTTAAATGTAAAAACTTTATTTTGTGTAATTTCTTCATGTGTGAAACATTTCACATGGACTTTATTCATACACTTTACTATCATAAAACAGCAGTGCTTGGTCGTTGTTATGCTGTTATGAATAATTTATTTTATTTTTTATTTAACCTTTATTTAACCAGGAAAGAAAACTCATTGAGATTAAAAATCTCTTTTTCAAGAGTGTCCTGGCCAAGACAGGCAGCAGCACAATAACAAAGTTTCACACGGACAACAAGCAGCCAATCATACAAATACAAAAATACATTAGACATTAAAAGACACAAATAACAAATCCGAACAGCAAAATGTTTGTCAAAAATCATCCACAAAAACATCAGGAAGAACATCTACTGCCAGATGTGTCCTCCTACAAGTTATATAAGTTCCTCTTAAAAGCGTCCAATGAGAGAAGTTTGTTAAGTTTCAGCTCTTTTTGTAATTCTTACCAAGTAAAGGGAACAGAAAACTTAAAGGACCTTTCCCCCAGTTCAGTTCTGACTGAAACAGTAAGAAAAGGTCCTGAGATCATTATAAATCCCTGTATTCTTCTGACTGATGAAGGTCAGAAGGTATGAAGGAAGCAGACCTAAAATAGGCCAATGTTTAAGTCTACGTAGGGTCAGAGAAGTCCATCCAACACGTTCATACAACAAACAGTGATGAGTGATGATACACAGTGTCCAGAGCGTGTATAAAACATCACCGTAATCCAACACAGACATCAAAGTGTCAGCAACCAGCCTCTTCTTAGACTCAAAAGAGAGGCAGGATGTGATTCTAAAGTAGAATCCCAGTTTCAGCTTTAACCTTTTAATGAACTTGTAAAATTAAAAGATGATTCTTTTAAATGTGTGAGTATAGTTTTTTAATATATGAACATATTGGAACAAAAAAATAATTATATCATTAGGAGGCTTCTCAACATGCATATGATAACATAGTTATTCATATTTATCTGCTTGGTAACCACTTACAGATTCAAAATGTGACATGAAAAACATTTGGGATTAGAATAAAACACAAGGCCAAGGTTTTTTCAAAATATGGATTAGGTTTAAAGTAATTCATGTATTGATTGTGTAATTATTAGTGACTAGTCTGTGTGCTTAAATGATTATAATTATAATAGCAGATAAGAATTAAAGTGTGAACAATTGAAATCTACATAATTTAATTTCAACTTCACAGAATAAAATGTTGATTCAGATCATCTTTTTTGTCTTCAACATCCTCTCTATCATGCAATGTATAGGTCAATTTAAAGTTTTAACAATTACATTTAAAATGAATTGGAAGACACAAACTAATGAAGTTATTTTTTTTTTAATTACAGATAAGAAAGTGAAAGCAACAGTGGCTAGAGTAATGCTGCAGCTCACTGGGATCCTAATAAACTAAACTTAAATCAACCTTAAGGGGCCATACTGGACCGTATTGCAATGTGTTTAACAAAGGGAAACAATTTTCAAGTAAGGCTTTTAGAATTGATGTTTTTCTCTGAATGAATGTTTCCATTTGTCATTATAAAGGGTTTGACATCAGGACTGTGGACTGGAAGTAGAAGAGTTTTGAAAGTGACATTCTGGCATTAGATATTTTACATTTATATCAACAAATTACTTTTCAACATAGCACTGCAAAATGTAAATTTCAAAAGCAAGTACAAAATAAATGAATAAAATAAATGCATGAAGATTTTTAAAGTGTGTAGTACACAATTATATTTAGAAATAAATAAACGATGGAAACCCCAGGAAACCTAAAAAACAAAACTAATATGTCAAAGTGACTAGAGTCAAAACATGTTTATGATATGACTTCCTGTGATTGTTTAGACTAATTATTTGCCCTTGTTTGGTGTGATCTTTTGAACTTCGCCATGCATTTACACACACAGCAAAATGATTGAAACTCTAATTCATAATTATGTAAAGTCATTCCAGGGAATTACAGTGTTTTTATATGTAGTATTTAAAGACAAATATTTCTGTGAATTAAATACACTTAAAACCCTGTCTCAGAGTTAAGCCATAAGGCTCAGTGGACCAAATTTGTGAATAAATTTAAACCTTTCAATTTTATTTATTTCCATTAAAAGAAAAGTTTTTTTCCTGACATTTCTGACAGATTATTAAACTTTCAGAAAAGGAGGATATGAAGAGCTGATTGCAGATATTATATTAGAGAGATTTGAGTGGTGTGCTATAAAGACACTGGGACAATTGATTATGATACTTTGTGATTGACCTGCAATGACATCTATAGTGAAATAAAATCCCAAATACACAATGTCACCCACTTGTCTTGCCCCTCTAGTCCTACCTGTCTGGTTGCGGACTGCTTGCTGTGTGTCCATGCAGTTGGTCAGGTGCGGTGGGTTGCTGAACATCCTGCTGGGTGGCTGGTGGTGGTGGTGGTGGTGTGGGGCAGCCACAGATGGGGGTTGAGTGGGTGGTGGCGGAGGTAGTTGCGCCCCAAATGTTCCATACCTACATGCCCCAGTCCCTGTGAACTGCCCAGAGAAATGGACAGTGAAGGCGCTGAGGCCGCAGTGAGGGTCAGCGTCATGGTGGTGGGGGTCAGTGTTAGCACCCCAGGTGGGCTCCTGCTTGATGAAGGAGTGTTGTCCTAGGGAGGTGTGGGTGGCTGCAAGGGGAGGATAAGGAGATCCAGCGGTATGGAAATCCAGGACAGGAGCCCATTGAGGGGCTGAGCTGACGGGCAGGGCAGGGCAGCTGGGGCTATGGCCCGTAGGAAGCGGGGGCAGCAGAGAGTTTAGGTCACGTACATCTGAACCCATTTTGTCGGCGGGAGAAAAACTAGGACCAGTTAGGCTCTGTGTAAATAATTCTCCCTATAGCTTTCTGACTGACCCAAAACCAAAGCAGCCAACAATTGGATGCTTCAGTATCTGAAAAGTCTTTGTAAGAAAGTTCCACCTTTTTCAAAGTTCTCTCTGGTTTGATTCTTGTCCATCAGTTGTGCACAACACAACAAAGCTGCTCTGGAATGTCCAACAGAAGGTCATGAAACAGAGGAAATGTTTCCCTGCAGCAGAGCAAGAGTAAGAAATAAAGAAAAAGTGAAATGTTGTTCAGCAGTGCCTTTACCGTTTCCATCAAGAGTCCATGCAAGAACAGAGGGGCATCCGCTTAGTGCTTTCTCAGTAAATGGAGAGAAAGGAGTGGAGGACTGAGGAGGAGTAGCCCTCTTTTCTCTTCAAGCTGTGTGTGTGTTTTTGTGTATATTTACACACGTGCAAAGAGGTAGGAGGCGGAGTCAGGAGGTGATGAGGTAAGGAGCCTTCCCTCTGCCGTCATTCATTCATTCACTGTAGGCCTTTGCTGAAAAATAAACACACAGAGACACAAAAAGATTTGAAGGAAAAACTTACCAATTCTAAAGCCCATCCGACAAAAAAAGTTCCTTGTAATATAGAAATGTTGATGATATGGGAAAAAAACAAAACATTATCTTGAATGTTTCTGTCAGATGACTGAAAACAATATCCTATGAACCACCGTGGTTTTAAAACATTTTTTTTTACTTTAAATTTAGGCCTATTCATTCTTTATCCGTCTTTCCGACAGAAACTAATGACATATGAGGCCAGGTGTTTTATTTGTTTTAAAGCCTACACGGCCGTTTTCACACGATTTCTGCATTTCATTTCATGTAAGCCTAATGTTTAACAACGTGACCACGAGATTAGAGAGCACAGTATTTTCTTGATCCGTTTTGATATGGATAAGCGTTTGAATTTTCGGGAGCAGACGGATCTCTCTCACACACCCTTTTCCGTTTTTGCTATTTTTTTTATTTCAGCTCTAATCGTTATGATAACTCAATTTAAGTAACTATTAGAGGTAGTGAATTTGTACACTTGGGCGATTTACAAGAGGCAACGGATCCTCCGTATAGCCCACATTTAGGTTACACAGGATTTAGGCTACCTGAAATAAACCGAAGAACATCTTATTAAATCCATAGTAAAAAAAAAAAAAGATAAGTTTTATACTGAACAAAATTAAATCAGAGCAAATGTAAGTTTATTGGCTAATACTGAAGGATTTTTTTGGGCCAGGTTGCTCCAACATTAGGGCACAATACAAAAAGAGTAACACAAAAAGGCCATGAAAAAGGCCTATAGGTGAGATAAAAACATAAAGCATATTGGGTTGAATAATAATGATAATTATTATTATTAGGGTACAGTGGCCTAATGAGCGCAATCAGAGGTGTGGACTCGAGTCACAGATTTGATGATTTTGGACTGGACTTGACAAAATCATGAAAGACTTGCAACTCGACTTGGACTTTAACGCCATGATGATTTGTGACTTCACTTGGACTTGAGCCTAATGACTCGAAAATACTTTAGGTTTTAATGTGTTATTTTAGGTCCCATATATAATGTCTGCGATGCGGAATCACGGAGTTTTACAATGAAAATATAATCAACTGTGCACAAAATATCGTGCGGATTTGTCTCAACGTGGGTGTTAAAAATACCAGTTGTTTTTATAAACATGTGATGAGATATACGCGCGTCTGGTGTCGCCTACCTGCAGCCTCGCGCTGCTGCTCCTCTTCTGTCTGCATGTTGCAGGCGCGAGCCGACGCGCGCGCGTACACACACACACACACACACACACACACACCTATTTACTTTTAGTGCAACAGTCCGTGATCTGTATGGACCTTAATGTTTACGGTCTATGGTATAATGGACCAAGTCTTTATGTTCGGGAATGTAAGTAATCCGGTCAAACGCATACTGCATTTATCAACAATCAGAACCTTAAAAATAGTAGGCTGTTATCTCACAGCCTAATGTAATCTGGGAACATCAGCACACACACTGTTAAAAAGGGGGAGCAAGGGTGGCATGGGTACTGCTACCTTTAAAAAAATAAAGGCAAGCAAATGTATACTTTACAATTTCCCTATTTCCATGACCTGATCTAATAAAACTAACAAATCAGCGATCTGATCCAATGGAACACATTGCTAAACGCAGAATTCAGAAAAATAAAAATGAAAAAAAACAGAATTTAGGTGGATAAACAAAACAGAGTCAGTCACAGTGGTACTGTTATTTTATTTTAAGAAGTAGGCTAAATAAAATCATATAAGCAATCATGAGTTGTGTAACTGTAACAAATTATTACTCTGTTAAAATGGCATTTCATTTGGTGAAGAGAGCTAAAACTTAAGACTCTAAATTCAAAGGTTAGGACTGTTGAGACGATTCGAGACTTGCCTGTCATCACTTGGGACTTGACTCAGGACTCGGGACTTGAGAACAAAGAGTTAAGACTTACTTGTGACTTTCAAAACAATGACTTTGTCCCACTACTGAGCACAATTGAAGTGGGGATAGGCTAACAGTGAGGGTCCCCTGTCTCTGGCACCCTGATGTCAGGGGTCATGATCCAGTCATGATCCAGCATGATTCAGTATGCCGCGGCCACGCTCTTTAGTGTAGAATCTTGGTTTCGCACAACTTTGGATCCTCAACAGGTCTAGAACACGCTGACACTGAGTTGGCGATGATTGGATGAACGGGGCCTAGGGGAAGTACGTTCAAATAGGTGGCCTCTGAAACGCGAGATTGGGGCCATTTTGTAGAAATCCAAAAAGGATGGTGGACTTCCTGTTGGGTTTTGACAATGGGTGCATGACAATTTATATGTAGGTCCTGACATGGTTAATATACATACAAATTGTCATGCATGTAAGTGTAAAAGTTCACAGGGGGCGTGGCCAGACATCAAAGTTTGACGGTACGCAACCGCCATGCCCGTTTATGTAGGATCGTGGGGAGAACAACGGGAGATCTTCAAAGTGTCTGGAAAAAACTGACACTGAGTTTGCGATGATCGGATGAACGCCCTTGGGCAAGTTCTTTCAAATAGTTAACCTGTGAAATGCGAATTTGAGCCATTTAAATTAAAAAATGACGGCAGACTTCCTGTTGGGTTCTGATAATGGGTGCAATAAGATTTTATGTAGGTCCTGACATGGTTGATATACATAAAAATTGTCATGCATGTAGGTGAAAAAAACTTTGACTTCCTTTTTGAAAATTTCTAGGTGGTGCCACTGAGCCATTTAGTAAGGCCACTTACTATACCCACATGAAAAGGTTAACTTTCCCACAGGGATAATGTGTATGAAGTTTCGTGTGTATACGACCATGTTAAGCCCCTCAAATAACTACTTCCTGTTTGATGGAATAGCTTGTGCTAAGAAGCAAATACTTCCTGTTTTCAACATGTGTTCAAGCATGGACCATTATCTTGCATGACAAATCTGGTGATGATAGAACACTGCATACCAGAGTTATAACAATTTATTTTTCAAAATGTTTGATGGCAAAGGTCCACTCCAATCTTGAGGAAGATAAGACCAACTGTGTAGGAACAGCTAGTGCTAAGTCAGAAGCAGTGACTTTCTGTTGTCAACAGGTGGCCCTGTGACAAAAACATTTTTTAAAACATGGATGTGTTCAGGGCCTGCCCGTGCCTTGCATGAAAAATTTGGTGATGATAGAACACTGCATGTCAGAGTAACAACAATTTATTTCGTTGGCGGCGAACAAAAGAAAAATGACATCAAACTTTGAGAGCCCGCCACTCCCAAAGGTGAAACCTCGTGGTTCACACATCTTTGAATCTTGAACTTGTCTACTTTCATATGATACCAAACTTTAATTTGATCAGATGAACACTCTCGGGCAAGTGCGTTCAAATAGGAGCGGTATGAAATCTCAAAAATTGCTAAATTTGGCCCTAATCACACACGCACGCACGCACGCACGCACGCACGCACGCACGCACACACACACACACACACTCCCGCAGACTGTCTGTGATAGAACAAAGAGAAACCGACACAACATTTCAGAGGTGCACAAAACACAAATGTGGTCACTTTAGTACTCACAGACATATAGATGGTTCATGTCTGCACACGAAAAGGCTTTTAAACACAAAGGTTTATGTCTTTTGTTTTGCTAATGAATTTGGACTGACTCTTTGTGATAAGCCTTGTAATCGCTGTCAGACTGAGAAAAAGGCCAACAGTAAAAAAGGACAGCCACAGGGACATCTTGAGGTCAGTCTGCTGCTCTTTTTTTCCTGTTCTTATTTCTGCCTTTTCTCTATCTCTCCTCAGGAACACATATACAAAGATACTAATAAAAGAAGGACAATCCCACATGCATCCACTCTATATTGGCATGGCTGCCTTCTGCTCCTGTGGAGCACTCAGGAATTTGAGCATGATTAATCTAGTTTTAAGAGTGATGGCTTCTACGGCAAATGGAACACATTCCGTAACATCAAACAATAAATCACTTCAAATGTGGGCTGGACCACATTAGCGTCTGTGATTTATTTTTTTTTTACAAAAATGGGAGGACTACATTTTCTTTTTTTCCACTTTGTTAAACTAATTCCACACATGGCTGTGGTTCAGACAGAGCAAGTCATCTTACATTCTGTAGATGGGTACTTGACATCCCTGGATACCCTGCATGTTCAGTGTCCTTGGGCGAGACACTAAATGCATAATTGATGAATAAATATCTGATATTAAGTCTAAACTGTTTTTGTGTGCTTACATGCACTATCTTTATGGTGTCTCTCGTGTGTGTGTGTGTTAATGTCAACTATTCCGTTTTATCTGTCTGTGTGTGAAGAATTAAAGAATTTTAAACATAAAAATTACATTTTTGGGTCTTGTTATACCGTTACAAAAAGGCATACTTGTCACAATGACTTTGAATCCCAACTGATGTGAAATAAGTGAGAGGTACTCACTAAAGGTTAGTGTGTGTTACTCCCTGTTCTATCACAGGCCAGCTGTTTATGCGTGCGTGTTTCCATTTCATCCTCCTGACTAAGCTATTTATAAATAGAACTTAATGGTAACATGGCAAAACAAAGAAAATCTCAAAGAACCACAATACCTTTCACAAATCACATTAGAATTTACTGGAACACGCAAACCCCTCCACAGGTTTGGATGGCAATTCTTTAAGGAGAAAATCCTGCATGACTTTGGTCTTACAGGTATTTCTAAGTCAGTTTGATGTGGATATGCTAGAGTCCCTTATCTTAGATGGGACATTAAGGTAAGACTGGAGCATGTACAGCTGATTCATAAACCAGATTTTTTTGTTCAGGATGGTATGCTACGCATATAAGAGTAGCCTGAGGAGCCTTCTAGAGAACATCAACACCATCATAGATTTGCAGAAGACACTGCCATGTGATACTCCTTGTTGGGAAGAGGGGAACCTAGGGGAATCATAAATTGGGACATTGTTGTGGCAGAGCTGAACATGGAGTTGCATATTCTCATCCCAGAGGTGAACTCTGCAGGATTTTGTGGAGGCTAATCATTAATCACTAGGAGGTCTGCTGTCTCTGGAGCAGCAGGCAGCTTGTATGTGGGACCAACATGCCCAGCCTTAGAAAAATGGTCTCCAAAAGTGAGTATAGTTGTAACACCTTCAGGGGTAGGGAGGGGCTTGAGAATTGCTGAACACTTCCCTTGAGTTAAAATGTTCAGGAGGTAGAGAGAATAGATCTGGAGGCTCTGTGGATAGAGTTGCTGGAGATAAGCCAAGTTGAATTTTTTTTTGAAAGTGTCTCAAGAAAGGACAAACTACTATTCCCTTTTTGGTAAAGCACTTGAAACATGAAGTGACCTCAGAAAATGTTGCATACTATTATTCCTCATAGACTTAAACTAAACTCAATAGCAAGAGCACACTAAATACTGTTTTTTTTTGTTCAAACTTTTATCTTTTGCCTGTTATCTGGCCAACTGGACTTCCTTGTGAAAACCTTCTATTTGTAGCTCCACATGTTGCTCTTGTAGGAGAACAAACAAACACTGTGTATCTGTATGAGAGAAACACAGAAAGATAACCATCCTGGATGTAGGAGGGGAAGCTCTGCTGATCTGAAACTACTGACCTTTAACCTCTTTTTTCCCTCCATCTGACAGGTCATTATTGGACCGACTGAGTGCCATCCATCAACAACTGACAGATTACCATCAACTTATATTATTGCTTCCCTGCAAATAGTTTTTGAAAGGAAAAACACTTTATCCATCTTTCATCAGTTGTCAAAAGACAGTGTTTATTTTAATGTCTGGATAAAATCCTAGTTATTGGAAAAAGTTAATGGAAATTGTCAACCATTAGAAAAAAAAACAAAACAAGAGACGGAATGAGTAAATTGAAATGACTGTCTTGTATCTAGATAAACAGCCATAAGTCTTTCTGTAGACTTTACTATAGACTCCTTCATGCTGAAAACCAAGGCGGTTAAGTATATGCCATGTTTCACATATGTTCATTTTGTGTGAACTCCTCCCTCTCCAACCGTTATCCCTCGGGAAGAGAAGCGGCACGCCCCCTCAGGGAGACAGAGACAGTTTTCTAATCTCAATCCAGTCTTCCTAATGTTGAAATATCTGGAAGTCTAATTTACTTAGAACACAAAACTTATGAAAGAATAAAAAACTGAGGCAGAGAGGAGTGAGAAACAGAGCATGGTTGAGACAGCTTTATAGGAGTTCTCCATCTGTTAACCTGCCATTTACTGAGGGCATAAATATAATAATGGCCTTATCTTCTGGAGAGGATTGCCTGTACAGAGACATCCAAACCAGAGCTAGACTTTCTTGTTGTCTGTCATTTTGACGGACATCGTCGTAACATTTCCGTCATAATCTATAATGATCCATCTTTTTCATTTCTTATATGTTTATGATAAGACATTGCCTTTTTCTTTATTAATTATTTATTTTAGCATTTGATTATAGAAACAAGTTGATCACACATTACGTTTAACTTGCAGAACAATAGGGCGTACTCAAACAAGCAAAGTTGTTTCACCCGCCTCCGGGACTAACTCGGCCTGAGCACGGTCATTTCTTGTACATAACGTCGGCTTTATGTTATCATGAAGCGTGCTTAGTTTACAAGACAGGTGGACTCGAAAAAAATAAAATAAAGGGACGCACGGTCGAGTCTGCGTCCTCACATCAAAGAACAACACAGAGACATTGTGCCATTACCATGACAGCTACTTTACCGACTTTATGGCTTATTTTGAGTCACTTTAGTCAGATACAGACAGAACACTCTCCTGAATGAAGGCTGTCATCGTTGTGTACGTTCATGCACTTGAATTTGTGCATGAACTGTACCGTGCCGAAGCACACCAGCCGCTAGACTCCTCTCTGCTTTGACTGCAGCTGGAACTGCTGCGCAAGGCTACTGTGAGACTTACCGCCTGTGAGTGCTTTGGGACGGGGGAGGGGCTCACGGCAGCACTAGCTGCTCGTTGAGGACGTTGAGGACAGTAACTGCAGAGCGTTAATTGACACACAAATACAGTCTAGAGTATCACATCAATTACCCTATCTTTCACCTCATCCTCTCTTTAGCTCTTGTAGGCCCATTCTTTCTGGTGACAACAACATCAGCAGTCCTTTTACAATGAGGGACATATGGATGAGCCGGGCACATTTAAGAGTTTATAAATGATGAATCTCTTCGTCTCTGTTCATGTGGGTCAAAGACGAGCAGACAGTGTGTGTGCTTGTGAGGTTAAGTGTGTCCAGCAAAAATGATATACAGCTGAGGACATACTCTCATAGACACAGGAGTGCAATGAATGTGCAACATTTTACATATAAATATAGCAGATATCGAGTATATCATCTGTAAATATCTCTCTAAGTCATGACAGTCTACAATGACTGTGACGCGCAAGTCCCGCTGTCTGTGATGTTGTCTAAGCCATGTTTACATCGTGTTTACATGGACGGGAGGTTTAAGCTGTTTAAGCGAGGGACTAGTGAAAAGAAGAATAACATACTGTACTCACTGCTTATTTGAATTAACGTAAGCATTTTTAGATCATAGTCATAGTCACTAGCATTAGCATGCTAACACAACAATGCAGTGCAAGTTGTTTTGGTTTCATTCTGGGGCTCAAGGGCGACATCTGCTGGATCAAAAAATCACAAATTAAGCCTTTAAGTACGTTAGGACCTGGATGGCCAGAAATTTTTTTTTGTTACTAACTCAGACAAGACTGAAGTTTTTGTGCTAGGCCCTAAAAACCTCAGAGAGACTTTTTCTAGTGATTTAACTGTCCTTAATAACATCAGCCTGACATCTAGCACCACTGTTAGGAATCTAGGAGTTCTATTTGATCAAGATATGTCTTTTAGCTCTCACATCAGGCAAGTTTCAAGAACAGCATATTTTCACCTTTGTAATATATCTAAGATCAGGAATATCCTGTCGCAAAATGATGCAGAAAAACTAGTTCACACATTTGTTACCTCCAGGTTGGATTATTGTAACTCTCTTTTGTCAGGGTGCTCTGGTAAGTCTCTAAAGACTCTTCAACTGGTCCAGAACGCTGCAGCTCGTGTACTGACTAGAACTAGGAAAAGGGACCACATTACTCCTGTGTTGACTTCTCTGCACTGGCTCCCTATACAGTCTAGAATAAAATTTAAAATCCTTCTTCTCACTTATGAAGCTCTAAATGGTCAGGCACCATTTTATCTTAAGGAGCTACTAGTGCCGTACTGCCCTTCAAGAACATTACGGTCCCAGAATGCAGGCCTGCTCGTGGTACCTACAGTCTCTAAATGTACTATGGGAGGTAGAGCCTTCAGTTATCAGACCTGCTAGTGGTACCTACAGTCTCTAGTGGTACCTACAGTCTCTAACTGTACTATGGGAGGTAGAGCCTTCAGTTATCAGACCTGCTAGTGGTACCTACAGTCTCTAACTGTACTATGGGAGGTAGAGCCTTCAGTTATCAGGCCTGCTCGTGGTACCTACAGTCTCTAACTGTACTATGGGAGGTAGAGCTTTCAGTTATCAGGCCTGCTCGTGGTACCTACAGTCTCTAAATGTACTATGGGAGGTAAAGCCTTCAGTTTCCTCTCCTCTGGAATCGTCTTCCAGCCGGGGTCCGGGAGGCAGACACAGTCTGTATTTTTAAGAATAGACTTAAAACTTTCCTTTTTGATAAATCTTCTAGGGCTGGTGCTGGTGTAGACCAGCTCCTAGTTATGCTGTTATAGGCTTAGACTACCGGGGGAACTGGCACCTTGAGCTCCTCTCTCTCTCTCTCTGCATATACAGCACATATTATTACTGCATGTATCTATCTGTAAATCTCAGTCACTAACCACATATTTTCCTGAGAGCTCCTGAGCTCTCTTAGGCTCCTCGGGATTGTTGGTGGACGGCCTGCCAGAACAAAAAAATGAACTACCTCTTTAGAATGATTCCAACACACCCATCTCTCAGCTGGTTTCAATTAAACTCTCACCAATTACTACTAGGAAAATAAGACACCAAGAAATAAACTGGCAACATTACAAAAAACGAAATCACTTGGTAGACTTGATGCACCAAACTTTCACCACTAATCATTTGAAAATCAGCTTCAATACATTTACAAATGGACCCACCCCAATCAATCAGAGAACACATGGATAGACATAGAACAAGCAGTTAGTAAAGACATTCACATTTCAGACACTTTAATTTTACACCCATTTCGGACTTCCTCAGCAATTAAAAAAACACTCAACTCACACACATAGAGAGAAAAAGGAATAACACCTCTCAAACACATCTTTCACAATAATCAGCTGCTCTCACCCCCCTTTTGGTCAAGAGGTTTGGCATTGGGAACGAACAATTTCTAGAATATCTGCAAGTCAAACAACATTTAAAACTACACCAATAAAAAGTAGACACTCCTCCATCAACCTTAGAACTAATTAACATCACCTCTCACAGAAAGCTTTTACAAAAAATATACAAAATAATATCCCAGGCTGATAAAACCTGATCAAACCAAAACGAAAAATGGGCTGTAGACCTCTGCATTGCTTCCAATGCTGACTTCTGAAGAAAAATTGGCAAAAACATCTACTTCATGACAAAAAATTCCAATTTACAACTCATACAATACAAAATCATCCACAGAACTCACCTCACTGGAAGAAAATGTTTAATATGGGTTTCTCTTCCCAAATCGGGAATCGCGCTTCTTGGGCTGCCACATCCAATTATCCCCTGCCTTCTGTCCATTGGAATTGAATGCTGTTTTCACTGCATGTACATGGCTCAGAAGGTGTAACTCCAAGCTTAAGAAATAAAAATGACCCTTATATGTAAACGTGAACTAGTATGGGGATAAGCTTTGCAGCATCATTCATACATAATGTAGAAAGGGTGAAGTATCCTGAAGAGAAAGGAAACAATGAATTCTTTTAGGGCTTCATGATGTGAGTTTTAACCTTTAATAGCAAGAGTAGCAGCAGGTGGTGGTTCTGAAGATGTAGTCGTGTCCATGCTAGGAGGTATTTGGTCAATGTCAGTGTTGGTACACTCCTCTTCCTCACTTGAAGTGTCACTTGAAGCATTCCCTCATTCAATGGGAGTGTGGCACTTTCTCTAGGGAAGCACAAGACAGGTAGAAAATAAGCTAAATTAAATCAGAGGAAGAACTCTGAATCTGAAGAATCCAGTATAGCACTATCACAGTAATATGAAACCTTGTATTCCTAAATCAGGCTGAATGATTTTGGGAAATAATCCAATTGCGATTTTTTTTAAACTGTGTTTACTGTAGGGCCTGGCATACAGTACATGTTGC
The DNA here is from genome assembly GCF_963930695.1 of Labrus bergylta. Classification (NCBI taxonomy): domain Eukaryota; kingdom Metazoa; phylum Chordata; class Actinopteri; order Labriformes; family Labridae; genus Labrus; species Labrus bergylta. Next base: position 3,049,840 of record NC_089201.1, on the reverse strand, counting down.
CTATATGATCAAATTAGATGATAAATGAAATGATTTGAATGACAGTTTCATATTGACTGATCTGTTTAACTTCCAGCCTTGTAAACATGTAATAATTGTCACACAACAAACCACTACCAAATAATAAGCATGGTGTAAAGATTAATGTCAAACCCAGTGACATATCACACAAACTGAAGTGCAAAAAAATAAAGGAGAAGAAACTTTTTAACTAAACAACAAAAAAAAAAAACAACTCTCTATCTCCTGGGGTGCATCCTCTCTTGTCTTCTCCGGACAGATTTTGATATGTTCATACAATGTGTTTTTTTTGAGTATAGACCTTGACAGTAAACACAGTGAATAAAATCTATACCACATCTGGTTGCCTTTGTTCGGTAACGTGCAACAAGATGTCCACTTCCTTTTCTCACCCCAGCTGTATTGTGTAAAGTTTCCTCTGTTCCTGTTCCAGACTTGCCGTTCTTTGGACTCTTTTGGATAATAAAATGGTTTTTCAACCTCTGATTTGTTACAATGCAGAGTTTGAAGGTGTTATTCGATTTTCAGGTGTCGGCTTGGATCAATAAAGGCAATCGGTCCCCTTTTCATAGACTCAATGCTCTTGAGTAGATGAGCTACACAGTAAATGAATCCAGCTTTTTTCTGTCTCTGGGCTGAATGTCAGTCTCCTCTTCTTCCTTCCTGCGTGGTCTTCTTCTATACTTTCTTTTTCGGGGCTGTTCACTATTGCTGCTATTAATTGGGGAAATCGTGACCTCTGTAGTGTGTTTTCAGGGGACTAAGGTATGCTGCCATCAGTCAGTTCCCTCAGTGTCAGGTATGTAATCAACATAACTGTAGTCTCTATGAACACTCTCATCTGTTGATTCATCTGAGGTTTCGTCTTTGTTCTAAAAAAAGAGGAAAATTGTGGTGTTTAAGGGGTTATTTGTAACCTTCGATTGTACTGAAGGGTGAAATGCTATGTCCACATGATTCAAGCACTGAAATAAGATTAAAGTTCACACAAAATGATAGTAAGAAAAGTGTTCTACCCTAACCCATTTAAATGCAGACAATTAGCTGTCAACAGAGAATGTGCACTGCTAATCAAACTACTGTTAGGCAGTATTTACAAGGATGTTTATGTTTTAAGTGGACAAGCATTTCAACCTAAGGGGTTCAGAAAGTAGTAAACAACAAAATGAACCAAAAGAATACTTTAATATAGTCAGTCTGTTACATTATGGTATATGCTACTTGCAGTGTCCTATACAACACAACCGGCTTTCTTCATTCAATTTCACTTGGCCCTTTGGCATTATTTCTGGTTTAGGATAGGCTGAGAAATATATTAAATGACACAAAATCTAATCCATATATTTTGTAAATTCAACCTTAACATAAAATCCATCAGGGAGTGAAATGTAGTATAAATGATAGTATATAACTGTTCATCTTTAAAAAGGAATGTAATCAATTTCAAGTTCAATCTGAATAACTGACAGAACAATTGCAGTGTGATATTTTGTCTCCATTGTGCATCCCCTCTTTATTAATCTTAGCTTAAAACCTGAGTACAGGAGTCAAGGAGTCTTTGCAAGGGACATTTGACACCACCATATACACATACTGTACACTTGGCAGAGCCCTCAAATGGATAGACATGATGGTGGATTTTTGTTTCTTGTATACAGTTTGAATGGAAACTCTGCAGTGTCTCAATGAGTGGAGATGAGCACGATGAGACTCCCTTCATAAATGAGGGAAACATTTTCCAAATGTATATAGTTACAAAATGAGTATAATAAGAGAATGAGATAATAACCTGTCTTTTTCCTGATTTTAGTTTTGGTTAACACTCGTGGGTCGCTGCATGATTCCAAGGTATTTTCATTTCTGAGGATTTGGCAGGAGATGGGCAGACACTTAATTAAAACACATAAATACTGTTACATTTTAGATACTCCAACTGAGAAGTAAATAAAATGCACAAATAATGTATATGAAATGCATTTATAAAAACATTTAGTTACTAACAATAAAATTAGGATTGAGTAAACACCTCCCCCTTTAAGAGAAAATGAAAAACAAGTGTTCAAAATATGCTTGTATCAACCAGACTAGTGTTCCATCTTTAACACTGAAGCTCATATTTAAATGGAACTCATGTAGGAAAAGAAAAAGCCTGACCTTACCGTTTGAAGACCCATCTTGTCAGTTTTGAAGTCTTCTATATTTCTGCATCATGTTGTAGTCTGCAGTCTCCTTCTGGGAGGATCCTTTACATCCAGCCATTAACATCGCTTAATCTGTTTAGATGATAAGATTTTTATGTATTATAAACTCTTATTGACCGTCGAATTAAAGTGATACTCAAACAATTTATAACAAAGGTTTTTAATGGGCTACATCAAATTTAGAACCTCAAACTGACTAACTGCTAAACCCTTGACTGGACGTGGCACACATAGGCTCAAGGTATATTTATCAGCACCCCAGGGACAAATATTTAATCTCAAAGATATGCAGTGTTATAAGTCTCTATTAAGTCAATATATTTTGTGTTTTTTAATATTACAAAAAGCAGGTAAAAACCATACTTATTGCTATATTACAAAGACTATCCATCATGAGCACTTTAGCAAAGCAGCAAAAGTTACAGTGGTAAGAAAAAACTGCCTTATTAAAAGGCAGAAATCTTCGGTTGGATCCCCGGCTCATGACGAAACAGCCTTCACAGGCCTAGACTGCGCCGGGCTTGAAGTGGTGTTTTCTTCATCTGGTCACTGTTGAGTTAAGAGTTAATTATATCTATGGCTGAACAAACAATGACTTCAGATTGTTAAAGTAAAAAAAGAAAAAGAAAGTGCAAACTCAAAAAACAACAAAGAAATTTGGTACTCAGATAAAGCTGATGTATGGATGTATATAATCACACCTGCACTTCTACCTATCTGCTGTAGGTGCTACTAAAGAGAACACTAAGATTATGTTCTATTATATTATATTCTATAAAAGAAAGTCTTAAGGTGTTTTTCCCATGGCACCCACCACCAACAGTGTATTTAATATAAAAAAAAACAAAGTCACAAAAAAGGGTGTATGGGGGGACACATTGATGGAATGTGAATGTCAGCAGTCTCTTTATTTACCCTGGATAAAACACTGGGCATTAATTAACAGCAGGTATCCTCCCTAGCCAGGGAGTTATTGACTGTTTCAAAGCTCCAACACTTTATAACCCATCCTGTGTACGTCTGCAAGAGGGAGGAAGGGACAGAAAGTGTATGTGAGAGAGAAACTGAACGTGCATATTTGTGTGAACATTAAAAGTGACTCCTTTATGATCAACACCTCCCCCACCTCTCAACCCCTCCAGTCCCTTCCTACCCATAGGGATAAGGGTCAGCAATAGTAGACAGAGCCAATCAACCGCTTCAGATTTCTTTATGAGCCCATTAACATTCATGTCTATTCATAATCATTAAATGTGGTAGGATGGACCAAGAGGAAACCTTATGCCACCATCAAATGTGGACTGTTAATTATAGTATGTGAGGAGAATGAATGTGGGAGCTAGAGAAGGCAGGGGTCTTTGTTAGCAGTATAAACTTTCTATCTTCACTAGTGGACATTTTTGCAACATTGAAAGAAAATATACCAAGAAATGAAAATGTTTCTGCTTTAGAAGAGGATATAAGCAGCTTGACCCTTTGTACACAAATATATTCAATTGACTTTAATGCTTTTTACAACTTATTTTAATTGTTGTCTTTAGTACCTGAAACTGCTTTGGGCATGGCTAAAGAACAACAGTACTCTGTGGCCCGCAGGTACACATGATGAAAAATTTATGAAATTTTAAATGTGCAACTAAAATATGAGATTAATTAGAATAACAGAAAATGTTTGATGTAATTCAAATATTATGACAGCAAGAATTACAATTATCAATTGAATGCAAAAGTTGCCTCATCATTTGACATTTCTTACAATCATTTGAACATGATTTCTTTAGTATACAAAGAATGTCTGTGTCTATTTTTGCAGCATTTTTAAGGTAAACAAAGAAGCTTTTTCTGCCTTCATTTAGAGATAAGACAGTGGATATAGTCAGAAATTTGGGAAAGAGAGTGGGGAATGACGTGGGAGAAAGGAGCACCAGCTTGGATTAGGACCTGGGCCTCCCGCTGGGAGGATTCCAACCTCGGTACATGGTGCGCGCACAATAACCACTAGGCTACCGGCAGCATTTTAATTAAGGCTATGTAGAGTGACTGTGTCAGTGATTTTTGGTTATTCTGGAATTGTCTGAGTTAGACTTGTTGTGAAAAAAGTCATTCCCAGTAACTGATCCTTTGAATTAACTTACTAGTAAGTCATGACACTAGATTGTGCAAACTGAATTTTGTTACAATGCATGCAAATGAGCACAAGTTATGGCGTACTGCTGTTTTGGTATTCTCTTGAGGGTAAATAGTGATGGGCTTAATACCCAGTCCCTTAATATATCCTATGAAATGTTGATATTTCATGTTATCATCAAATGTAATGATTTGAACATTTTAAAATGATAAATATAAAGAAACAGCTGAAACAATGTAAGATTAACAGATAACAGAAGATTCTAACAGATGGCCAAACTGTTTTCAGGACTTGTGCAAATAGGTGAGATTGAGAAAACATGGGACACTAAATTTAATATTTAAGACCATCAGAACAAAGAACCAGCTGACATGAGATAAAAATAAGAATTTTGACTTTAGGCTGAGCCATTTAAGGAGAAAATTGCAAAAATTTCAACTTGATTATTACAGTGCCAAGTAGAGGTGATTGAGTGTAAAATGCATTAGAGGAAAATAAAGGGGTTTCCTAGGGTTAGGGAAAAGAACAGAAGAGAAGAAATTAACCACTTTGAATACTTATCTCAAGAAAAACCACAAGAGTGTCATATTCTCTACAAGGGCTCTATCTGGCCCTGTGATCGCCTGCTCAAGCATTTTCATGACAACAAAACATTTTTGGGCTGCATCAGCAAGTTTGACTGCTGTGACCATTATTATCAATAATAATAACAACAACAACAACAACAACAACAACAATAATAATAATTTCTGTATTTAAAGCATTTCTGCAAAACAAACGTTTACAATTAGCTACACAATGTTCTGTTAAACAAATAAGAAATTCAACTAAATAAAGAAACCTTGCATTGAAAAAACATGTAAAAAAAATACACCCCTTTCATATGGAAAAGTGACCTTTAAGAGATTTTACTGTTAAAATGTTTTGTTTAGATCAACCTTCCAATATTTGGTACAAAATGACTGTCACCAGTAGTCATTCAACACTTTAGTATAAACTGCAAGAAAAAAAGGTTTTGCCTCTGCTTCTCAGCTTAGAGAAATGCTTTCTTAACCCTTATATGATACATGTATGACAATACAAATATATGTAAAAGAATCTCTAGTCAGCTGCTTCATGCCCACACAGGGTCAGAGACTAAAGAGAGACTTGTGTAAGCATGTGTTAATTAGACTGTTCATTTCTAATTGATTTTGGTTAATTGGGATTGTGGGTGTTTTGTTAATTACCTTTTTCTTAATTGATTTAAAGAGGTTCTAACATGTTTTGCAGCAGCAGAAGAATGAACATGGTGTCACCCATAGCTGCCTAAACCCCTTAGAGCTCATTTGAGACATGCAACCCAGATATGCCATGAGGCTAATTATTTTTAATTACCATGTTAACAGTTACAGGCCTTTTGAACTGACAATGGTGCTTGGCATTTGCAGTCTGTTTATCTGACTCCATGCTGTGCAAGACTCAACATTTTGTGCTGTGAATTTTATGTTTTGTTGATCCATTAAATGACATCCAACCCCCACAACGTGTGAAATAGTGTTCTTTTAGTAAGTGAGGCAGTACAGATTCGACTCAGCCAGCCCGACTGCCACGGGAAATCTAAAAATTTCCTTGTGAAGAAGAGATGTCTGCTTTAGAGCAAAATAATAGATAATAGTACCGTGTAACATATTTTATGCTTTTTAATCATACGATTAACTAAGGCTATATTCAACTTCATGCAACAAAGTCCAAATGTAGACTAAAGGTTTTACCAAAAAATGAACAATGACATTTCAACAATTTCCAAAAACATTAGAAACTGTTGAAATGTGTGAACATGTGATCACATCAGGAAATTGATTCTACCAAAAAGTGGACCCCCTCAAACAATTTAACAACTTTTATCTTTAAACCCATTGAAAACATTAACAGAAGGGAAACTCCCATGTTTGCGGAGGAAAATGAATCAAACTTTTAATACTTTAAACCTTCTCTTTCAGGAGTTACAATGTATGTGCAACAGAAGAAAGTTAACTATAGAAACACAGCATCCCTCAACAAAACAGTAAGCTTTGGATATTTAGTTGTCAGTTCTTCGTCTGTCTGTGTTAAGAAACTGTTCAATTTTAGAGATCTGGGCTCTGAATGAGTGTTGGTCTTCCCTGACTGGAAGGATGTGGGACGTCCCCCAGTCTGTTTCTAAACTTGGACCTGCAGTTGAGGTAGGAGCTCTGCCATGCCTGGTGTACGGAGAAACAACCAGAAATTACACAGTTACTCCCAATTAAGAATAAATACTAGTTACCTACATTTTGCAGTTGCATTAAGAATTAAGACAGACTTTGTGGTCATACTGACTGTCTACAGTATGTGTGCTCTGACAAACTATATGTATGTGTATTATGTACGTATATATAAATGAATTGCAAAATGATTGTCATATTTGTCACAAAAAATAAATTTGATGATCCACAACAATTGTTGTTCATGAGTTTTAGCAGTAACCTTCACAGCGTGTTTAGTTATGGAATTAAGCTTTTAGAAAGGTTATAGTGTAGTTTGCAATGCTAAGCAATCAAGTTTTTATTCTGGAACAAGATGAACTTACACTGGGGTGGTCTGCCATAATAGTCTGCTGACTGTGTGGGAGGATGAGGAGACTGGAAGCAAACTGACGGATAAAGAAGCTCTGCTCTCCTGTGTAAAAAAAAAAAAAGGTAACTAAGTTTATCAAAAGGTCAAAAGGAGTCATTTTTCTCAATGGCTTTTTCTTCCTGAGGATACTAAAAATGTCTAGGTAATGGATCGTTAACCAATGAACATACAGGTAGACAATATCAGTGGGAACAGTATCCACCCGGAGAAAGTAGCCAGGACAACACTGATGTCTATGTGACATTACCAGTGTGTAGAATCTGCTGATAAAAGGTGCTTAGACCCTTACTACAATTTGTGTAACTATACAACCAATGATTTTTCTTACAGTTTATCTTGAAGTCAGTCACTTGCATTTGCAGCACTATGATCTTATTAACAATCAGTGAGAGTTTGCAGGGAGAGGGACTAAGGGCATGGTCACACTGGCAATGTTGTCGTACCGTGCTTAAAGGGATACTTCCCCCATTTGCATTAAGCTTTGTATCATTAGAAACCTGGTAGTATTTTTGAATGGTCATCAATCCCGTCCTCATTTTCCCCTGAGACGGGAAAGCTTCGTATTTCTCGTCTGAAAAGGAGCCTCCGATAATGCAAAAAAATCGTTATTTTGAAAAGAGCGCCCATGACGTCAACAGCGCCGTTCTAAAAAGTTGAAAGATTTTCAACTTGAATGGACAGATGTGCAGCGCTTTTCTTCTCAGTGCACAAACGCTTCATGCAGACACTCCCGAGTGTACAGCCAGCACTTTTCTGCCTGGAAAAAATGCTTGGTGGACAAGGGGCCTAACTCATCACTAGAATTTGTGTGAGATGAATTTCGCCTCAGTCTGGTGGTAGCTAGCTTAGTAGGTGGTGGTCTCTAGATAAGTGGGAGTGGCCTGCAGTGCTGTGCATTCTGGGAGTTGTTGTCTTTCATCCACATGAGCCAAAAAGACACTTTCTGCCTTTCCTCAGCCAAGAAGGCATCAACTTCAAAATGTATTTCACATTTCTACTACAGATATGACCCAATGTCAATACAGATTCATGTTTCAACGGGTGAAGTATCCCTTTAAGCTCGATTGACCCCCTCCTCCCCATTCCCCCGCTGGCCCTCACGGCCTGCAGTCACACTGCTCCAGGACAAACCGGGCCTAAGCATGGTTACCTCTTGTACATAACTTCGTAATACAACACATGCATGCTTTATGTTATAATGAAGCGTGCTCAGTTTACAAACAGGCGGACACGAGAAAAAGACAAAAAAAAGGGACGAACAGTCGAGTCCACGTCTGCACATCAGAGAACATCACAGAGAACATGACAGCTACTTTACTGACTTCGTGGCTTATTTTGAGTTATTTTAATCAGATACAGCCATAAATAAATTAAAAAAATAAAAGAGACACGCGGTCAACTCCACGTCTGAACTTGGGAGAGAAGACAGCTACTTTGTGTCTTCACTTTGAGTCATGTTAGTCAGATACAAACATGAAACTCTGGATTTCTCCATAATGAAGGCTGTCAGCGGTGTGTACCCGCGTGCTTGTGCTTGTGCTCGTGCATAAAGTGTACTGTGCCGAAGTACACCTCTCCGAAGGAAGTGTACTGTGCTTGAGCACGTTGCAGAGTGGTTCAACTGGTCAAACAAACTGGACTTTAGAGGGAAGCATGCTTAGGCACGGAACAGATTGCCAGTTAGACCACGCCCTAATTTAGAAAAGGGAAAAGTGAGAATGAAGAACAATGGAGAAAGTCAGAAGGTAAGAGACAAATGTGAAGTGCCTTTGGACCATTGGTTGTCTACTTATCTAATAAAAAGCATGTTGTATTAATTGAATTACCTGAACAAACTGATGCAGGACGGAGCCATCTGACTTAGTTAAGTGGTTAACTGCTCTCTCATCAATGCTCCAGTCATGTGCTGGCCTGTAAGTTGACTCAACATCAAGTAGTGGTTCATTTGCTGGAGTCTGCTTAGTTGCTGATGATGCATCTTTCACATGGCTTGAATTGACATATGGCTTCCAGTCTGTCTCCCAATTGGTTGCCATTGCATCTCCTGCATCTTCTCTTATGCAAATTTTCTTGTGACAGCTGTAAGTATTCATTTTAGTTTCCATGGCAGCGTTACTTACATTGTTTCCCTCTATGTGAATGTTGGGCTGAGCTTCCTGTTCATATGCATTAGAATCCATCCTATAATCGGTTAATAGCTGTGCACGCTCCTTATCTTGGGTTTCCTGAATTTGAGATAATGCCTGTGTTTCATCCAAATTTCTCACTAATACACATTCTTCATTCAAATTTGTTTCAGACATTTCGTCTTTTCTCTTTGTGTTGGAAAGATTACTTGGTTGTATATGAGCTGATTCTGACTCTTGAATACTGACACTACAGTCCAACTGGGCCACTAGCGATGCAACATTGTCCTGTGAGCTATACATACTTGGCTGATTCAGTGCGTCAGACACTTTATTTGGGATGTGTCCTGCTGATTTGTTGGACAAATCCCCTTCCGGCGTTTCCTCTAGCATTTGACGACTTAAACTCATCACCTGAGTGGGGGGCAGAGCATCTTGAGCAAAACTCTTGACCTCATCATGGCAGAAGAGTTGCACCTCTTGAATGAGATCATTTGGCCAATGGTTGATACATTGGTGTTCATTAGGACTAAAGCTTTGTTGTTCTCTATGAATGTCATATCCTGTGGTCACGTAGCTTGAGTCAACATCCTTTTCAGAGACTTTTTGAGAGCAGTCTGAGGTAACACAGGCAGGGAGTAGTGTCTCCGCATCCATGATGTTAAGGTCCTGCTGTGGATTGCTCTTTTCTGTAGTTGTGTAAGTAGTCATCTGGGCATCTATCTGGTTTTCTGGCCTGTGTAGCTTTGGTTTTTCTGTCTCCTCTGCTCCATTTGTCCTTTCTTCCTCTTTTCTATCTCTTGTGGCTGTTCCAGGTTGTTTGCTGTCCCCCGCATCCTCTGATGACTGCTGGCTATCCTCTCGTCTGTCTACTCTTCCTGTTCTTTGGGTAATGATTATTCCTCTCTGTAGTCCATCAGTTCCGCCCCCCTTCACATCTTCTCTGTGGACTTCTTTTTTGCTATAATGCTGCTCTCTATTACTTTCCTCTCTGTCTTTTTTTCCTTTGTTCATATCATCAATCCATCCCTGATTTTGCTCAGTTCCCTTCCCTTCAACACTAACATCTTGGCTTAGCGAGTCTAAAGATTCATCAATAGACCCATTGTCAAGGCATAATGCAGTTGATGAGTCTTTCACACTGCAAAACACAGTTTTGCTAATCTGCAGACCATCTTCAGAAAAAGAGGAAGAAGAAGAATTTAAATCTGACCCGACATTAGAACCCCTCACACTTGTGCTAACATTTAAGTGTTCTTTTGATATGATGCATGCTGTCCCATTAGGACTACAGAGGCCGACAAGGTTGTTTCTGGTGAGTAGGAAGGTCAACGAGTTCAAGGGGTTAAGGTGCTGTTTAAATTTAAACTGCTGAGTAGGATTTCGAACATCTTGTCCTGAAAGAGATCACAGAAGAAAAGTTAAGAAAAATAAAAGGTTTGCAACAGCTGGTTATTTTGTACCCTTCGTAAAAATTCTGTAGCCTCTTCTGTTCTGCTTTAGGTTAAGGAGGTTTGGTGGAAGTCTTTTTTGGTTTGTTCTATTTCAGGTAAGTTTGCAATTGGCCTTTTGTTAACACAGACATATTTGTTTGGGTTCTTGCTCATGTTTTTACTTCTCTAATAATAATAAATAATTTATTTTACTTGAATATTAGTTTCAGCTTTTGCTTTTGGGAGCGGGGGCAGATCATATTTTACAGTATCGTGTTACACTTCTACTCAGGATGATGGCATAAGAATAAATAAAGGTCATAATGTTGAGATGTGATTCTCTAGTCGTCAGTCAAGATAGTTGCTTACTAAATTGTAAGAACAAGTTATAAATAGTTTAGTGTACTGTATATTAATCTGGCTGACCTCCAATTGCTTCAGTGGTTATAAGCTTTGCTTCTGTGTCCTCCGGAGAGTCTCTGTTTTTGGTCTTAGTGGAGGCCAAGTTCTGCAGAGCTGGTAGGTCAGATTCAGAGATCGGTTCATCAATCCTCTCCTCTAAAGTTGGAAAGTGCTGGCTGTTATAATTCTGGCATTGGCGGCCGTCTCTCCTCTGTTAAGAGAAAAGATGTCACATTTTTAGGATTTAAAGTTGCTTTAATTACAATTATTAAAGCAAACAACAACAAAACACCAGGGGTCATACCATGAAGCAGGATTAAAATGATGAATCCTAACTAAGTTACCATGGTAACTTATGTTGGTGAACAAGTCTGCTCAGGATCAGGCTAATCGAACTTAGATTAATCAATCAATCAATCAATACATTTTTATTTGTATAGCGTCAACTCATAACAAGTGTTATCTCAAGACACTTTACAAAAAGCAGGTAAAAGACCTTACTTATTATGATTAGCCAGGTTTTTAAAATAATTTCCAACAGGTAGAAACAGAATACATCAGGTGAGTTTCTGAGCTCACTTCACATGTTATAATAATAAGAAATCACATAAAACTCATGTCTCAGTTTTGTTCAAATCAATCAGGAATAAAAACCTTAATTATATTGCAAAAGCCCCACATCTAATGCAAAAGAGGTCTGCTCTATATCGGACAGGTCTAATTTAAATCTGTCATTAAAATTACATATATTTACAATATAATTAATAATTACACATATTAGTTTAATATTGAATCTTTGATTTCTTTAATTCTACTTAATTTTGTGTTTTATTTTGACTTTAGCTTTAGTAATGTAAACGTACGTTTTCCATGATAATAAAGCAATTTTGAATTGAATAGAAAAATTGAATAGATAGATATGTAGATACTTTATTGATCCCGAGGAAAAAGTTTCAATAAAAGATAAAATACCACAGAATAATATAAAGTGGTTTGCACATGAAAACAGAAACATGATGTAATACTCACAAAATATGCACATTTTGTCTGTCTGTATTTTTCTACCAAGCCGGTACGGATAGCTAGTGTGGCCGCGCCATAAGAGCTCAGTCACACTGGCAATGTTGTCCTGTACCGTGCTTAAACATGATTGCTCCCGCCCTCCACATTCCCCAACTGGCCTGCACGAGCCTGCGGTTACACTGCTCCAGGACAAACCGGGCCTAAGCAAACTCTTGTACATAACTTCGTAATACAACACATGCATGCTTTATGTAATTATGAAGCGTGCTCAGTTTACAAACAGACGGACTCGAGGATAATAAAAAAAAAAGGGACGTGCAGTTGAGTCCACGTCTGCACATCAGAGAACATCACAGAGAACATGACTGTTCAAGCGTGCCAAGGCCAAGGAAGTGTACTGTGCCTGAACACGGCACGGAGCGGTCACACTGGTCAAACGATTTGGACTTTAGGGGTGAAGCATGCTTAGGCACGGCAGGGATTCCCAGTGTGACCGCCTATATTATGGAGTAATCTGGAGTGTTCTGTCTGTGTCTGTGGGCCGAGGCTCAGCTGAGAGGAGTCTTTGATAAATATGAGCAAAACAACTGAACAAAAGAAAAAAAGGAAATTTATTGCAGAGACGCTCGTCGTTACTACGATGTGCTTCAGAAAACCAGAGTCAGAGAATTATTTTCTGCTCCTATACGCAGGATCAAGCGCTGCCTCTGCAGCCTGTGGAGGATCGTTCATCTGTCACTCTGTTTGTCACTGTTAACAGAGAGAAGATATTCATTGACTTCAGTGATTTACCTTAGTGTTGTTACCTGCAGCTTTCTGTCTCTCTCCTGCCCCGTGGAGAGCAATGTGTCTTGATGTCATATCATTAAGTTAATCTTTAGCACCCTGATGTGTTTGGTCTCAGTAAAATGACATTATTTTAACATATCAGCATTTTACTGTGATAGAAACGTAACACGAGAAGCATCACAGAGCACATTGTAGACGACTAAACATTTACGATAATGAAATGGTAAAAACAAAGTATAACCATTATAGGACATATGCAGAAGTCAGAGTTTCTGAGGTTACTTAAAATGTCCAGGGAGTGTAATGAAAATGGCATCTATTTCTAAGTGTTTCAACTTCAAAAATAATCATTTTAAGTTACAAATGTTTCCTTGAAACATACACATAAAGTCAATCCTCTTATTGCAACGAAATCTCTAGTTATATATTTTATCTTTTACATTAGACATCTTTCAAGTCATAGGTTTAGTTTTTGCACCAAGTAATAAAAGTAGTATCAATAAGTATCGGTATCGATAAGCAGTACCAGTATAAATAAAATCCTAACGATACCCATTCATAGCTGTATCTGATTAAAATGACTCAAAGTAAGCTCTGTAAAGTAGTTGTAGTAGTTGTCTCTGTGTTGTTCTCTGATGTGCAGACTCGACCACGCTTCACTTTTTAAATATGTTTCTGGAGTTCGCCTGTCTTCTTAACTGAGCATGCTTCATTATAACATAAAGCTATGCATATGCTGTATAACAACGTTATGTATAAAAGGCCAGCAGGGAAATGAGGAGGAGGGGGGCAATCATGCTTAAGCACGGTACGGGAAAGAACAAATGAACAAAACATAACTAAAAATCTAAATAAATAGAAAAGCAAACAACAAAAGAAGAATAGTCAGAAGTCTAATCAGGAGTCAAACTTTATAGTTTGTTTTTCTCTTAAACTTGATTAGTTTTAATTTAAGTGTCATGTGTTAAGCGTTAAGTTATTAACTCATTCATGAAGATAAAAAAAAACTTGGTTTGACTTCTACATAAAGAATCTACATTTAAGTTGGCCAAATAATGAGTGAATTGTACTTTTTCTTATTTTATTCTCCTTTAGAATTCCATCTTTGATTATATTATATTCTAACTTTGTCGACTGTTAATCTTTTTCAGAAATCCAACTGTGAAATGACCCCAATAAAGATCTTGAGTATTCAAAATCAAAAATTAGATGTTCTAAAGTTTCAATGTCATAATTACAAAAATACTTTCCCCCCAATATTAACTTTAAGAAATTCACTGAAGGGGTTGATATCATTCATCTTCCTAAAAGGTGTTTTTTATGTGTTTGGTAAAATGAGGGGGGTTAGGTTTCCAGTTTAATTCGTCTAACTTTTTCATTAAATTCCTCTTTCCCTTTGACACACTGAACACAGCACTCGTCTCCCTTTCATTGTTAATCAATTAAGCTGTTCGCAAAGCAATACAGCCTAATTTGGTTCAAGGAAATGCTGACAACTTTGGGCCACAGGAACCTTTTAGTTCCTTGAAGAGAAGCCCCTGAACCTTTTAGTTCTGGGGATCTTTGTTCGAAAAGAGGCTTAAGTGTGTATGAGTGTGTGGGGGTGAGTGTGTGTGTGGATGTGTCGTTGAACCTGCAGTTGTTCATCACTGTTCTTAATTATTATGATATTTATGGTTTTAGTCATTTCTATGTACAGAATTGAATGATTATTTAACTGGACATGCATTACTGATGGATAAATGAATGTACTTTGATATCTTGTTGCTGCATCAAAGCACGGTGGAGTCCAAGGAAAATTTCCCACTGGGAAAATAAAGTTCATCTTATAATAAGCTAAAAGTTGGAAAGTAAAATCCTAAAATGAATATCTTTGTCTGTTCGCATTTGTCATTTTTCTGTGTCATTTCTAATTACCCTGTTTTTTGAGTGTTTCAAAGGCCACTTTACATGTGTTTGTGCCATTGTCTGTCTTTACCTTCAGTCCATTTAAAAGCGTAGATTTCAGCAAGAGTTTGGAGTGTTCCTGTTTAATTTTGTCATAAGCCTCTCGCACAGCTTGAAGGTCCTGATGCTGACTCTTGATGTGATCCAGAAACACAGCCTTCTGTGAAATACAAAGAGACGAATTTAAGACTTGATCACCTATTTCAGTATGATAATTATAAATCATCAACATTTTTCCTTTTTTTAGCATTACAAACTAACCTGATTTTTTTTTTTTTTTTTAAACACAGCATGTCACTATGTAATATTATATATTAAAGTGTTTCTCCTACCTCTTTGTCCCAGCTGGTCTTTGAGGATATTGAACTCTCCATCAGATGGGCAACCTTGTTTTCCATGGCCTTGCTTTTCTCTTGCATCAACTCATGTTCCTGCTTAAGGTCCTGCAATAAAATTAATCACCTATAGGATTTTTAATGCAACACTAAATTTTTATGTGCTTATTTAACATTAATGTGAGTCTTACACAGGACAGGGAGAGAGAGGGCTTCTTTCTAATACAAATCAGCTGGCTCTTGTCATTTTAAATAATGAGTTTAATATATATAAATTAATAGGTGAAGTAAAATTCAAAAAAGGGATCTAGGTACTGAAAAGTGAATAAACTGTAAAGCCATGAAGGGATAATAAACACTTTGAGTATAATTCAGTTGCACACAGGGGCCATATTCATGATGCATGTGTTGTGATACACCACACTCACATTTCAAAGGAGAAATAATGGATGTCATTTATTTCTGTCCTTGTTTAAACTTTCTATTATCATTTTAAGAACCCTGAAAGATTCCTTATCAGAGAGTGACCATTAGGTAGTGCTGGGTATTTACCTGCACAACACAAAAACATACTCTATCATTTATGCATTCTTAATAACTTTGGCCTCAATAATAATTGAAGGATACGGCTTATAGAAAATAGAAAAAAGAGAATATATAAGGCCAAAGTTAGGAGAAGCAACAAAAGGGCAATCTATTTATCCAAGATGGTGTTGTCGTATCATAACAACGGACTACCGCCCCCTGCTGGCATGGAGAGTAATTCCTCTCACTCATGAGCAGAACGCACAAGGTGGTTGGCGTGAGGCGATGCCACAGGCGCCCTTCGTTGCCACTAGTTCTTTGCCGTCTGCTTGGTGTGTCAGGGCGTTTACAGACTGGATGATTATACAATGTGGTTCTATAGCTTGACATTCTACGCTTTCATTTAAACTTGAAAGTATTTTTATTTGTGAGTTAAATTTCAATTAACAAACATAAGTTTGACAACAATGCAACACAAACCAGTTACAGCATGTATGGATGATGTAAGGTTAGCCTGAGAGTGGGGATTATTGTTGAAAAAAATAATAATTATGAATATTTGATTTGATTATGAGTGTGCAATGGATTTGGATATATTTGTGTTATGTGACCTGTGGTTTGAGGAGTCATGGTATTACATATACAGGGAGGGTGCCAGGACAAATAAATACAAATAATAATATTAAATAAAGTTTTAAATTTTTCCTGTGGTGATCCACTTACAGACTGTATGCAGGTAGTGTAACTATGTTTCAAATTAAGCTTACATGAATATTTACAATACAGAAAGTTTTGTCGAACGCTAGCAGTGAATTAAATACTGACCTGATACCGCTGTTTATATGTCTGCAGCTCCATTTCCACTTTGCTAACTGTCTGTGTCTGACTCAACAGAAGTTGGTGGGTATGCTGCAGCGATCTCATCACCTCCTAAACGAACATAGAGGCATCCACAATAAATACACACATGACAGAAGTGACTGAAAAAGCTCGGTTTAAGATGAAGTAAAATCTATCTTTAATTCATAAGGAGAGACATTTGTTTCAGTTTTACTTTGGATAGAAAATGTTTCCTTTATATTTTCAGTAATATAATATAAGTTTTTACCTGTTTATCTTCTCTTAAACCTAGATTTTCTTCCCTGATTTTCTTGATGACTTCAGTTTCCTTAAAATGCAGAAGGAATATAGAAGACTATAACTATTGTTATCTTTGTGGCATGTTGACTTTGCTGATTATGGTGTGAAAGCTCAGTATAGGACAGACTCGTTTACCATGTTCAGTTTCTGATGCAGTTGCTGTAAACACCTCTCTGTTCCTGTAGGATTTTGGGTCTTGTCATTTCGAAATGTTGACACGTTGGTTTTGATCAGTTTGCTACTTGCTTCCTCCAACCCCTGAGAAAAGCACCATACACTGAATGATTATCCAAGTTGTTCATTTTAAACGAGTATTTTGAATACTTTTGTCTAAATCTTTACTTTAGACAATATCTTTGGAATCCATCAATTGTATTTGCTGTGGTACAGAACTAAATACTTATTAACAAAGGGGGAATGTTGGAAAGAATAACCATTTAGAGACAGCTAGTTGTTATCAAAATATGACGTCTTGACCATAAATGATTCCAAATATTAAAGCAATTTTTGACATACCTTCTTCAGTGATATAATGGTTGATATTTGTTTTCCATTTGCAGAAGTCAGTTTTGTGTTCATTTTCATGGTCTCATCAACTACAATTACACAGAGCAAGATAACATAATTAATTTAAGATACATATGTGCAATTTTAAATATTATTACAATAAATTTGTCTACAGATTAAGACAAAACATGTACGCTCTGAATATAGCATTACATTTTGCCTTTTTTTAAGTAATAAAGTTGCTCCACTAAACAGTGAGGCACACATACATTTAAGTGCAAAGTATCATTTACTCTGAGTGATCCATATGATGTGCAAGACATATTATTTAAGGTTTGAATGCAGCTGGGATTTCGCATAATCCAAATATTAGTGATAAAAAAAAGTAACTCATCTGCTTAGTGGATACATGGCAGTATTAGAGAAAATGTCAATTTAGAACTCATCCTAAATAAACTATTGAACTAGAAAGCCCTACCTGGTTCTTCTTCTAAACTGACAACACAAAGCTACAATGAACGATGATCAAAAGAATCATATAAAATGTTATTTACCAGCAGGATGCCATAGATCTGATCTAAGAGTATGTTGTTACCTTTCCTTAACAGGATACCATAACTTTAGGTGCAATTTGTCTTTGTGCTCTATGATGTAAGTTTTAGGCCTTTGCTATGACCACCATATGCTTTTGTGTGTGTATCCATCCAACCGTATATTACCATTCTGTTCAAGTTTCTCGTGGGCCTGTTTGACCATGTTGCACTGCCTGGACAGAGCACTGAAACGTTTCTCAACCTCTCCCAGCTGGATCAGGTGGCTGTCCTTTGACCTGTTCTGCAATGCTAGTTTCTGTTCCTGTGCAAGGAGTGTAGTAAAATCAAACAAATGAGAGCCTTCTAAACATTAAAATAAACGTAAACTTAATAATTGTTCTTTTCTTAAAGTAATTGCCCAACATTTTGGGAAAAATCTAATGTACTTTTTAAAAAAGACAAAATGGATTAAAAAAAATCTATGTTAAAAATAAAGCTACAGACGCCACCTGGTTAGCTTGTCCTGGTTAGAATTAATACAAGAAGTACATTTGGAACAATAATCTGGCTTTTTCTATAGATAACATTTTCTAGTAAAATGACATTAAGGTTTCATGAACTTACTTCTGTGGGCCAAACGAAAGTTTTATTCTAGACAGTTTGAAAACATGAACTTGTTGTTTCTTTTGGATTAAACAAACTAGATCATTCTTTAATAAATTGAGCTTTTGAAATTAGGTTAGCTGTTAGCTACTTCAGCTGCTTCTAGTCTTTCTTCCAAACTATGCTAGAGGACTGAGGGGCTCATGATCTGTATGCTTTTTGTCAAACATGAGCACTATTCACATATGCACAAAGCTCCTGAAACTTGTGTCAAGTTTTTCACTCCGACTTTGCGAGACTTGTGCGGTCTTTCTAGATGTAATAAACCTGCTTCATTATGTTTTCATTTGGCCACTATGTTTTTCTACCCTATTTTGTTGTATATCAGTGCTACATTTAAATTGAATATTTTCAATACGTACATGTAGTACTGATAAGCATATGATCATGGTCCCTCTTTTCCCTCAATGTCCCTGTGTGTTTGCTGTTTTTCTTTAACTTCATTTTAACCAAATTTTTTTGATAAAGTTAATTACAATTTTATAAATTGAATTATGTCTCCTGCCTCTTAGTGAAATGAACCTGAGTGCCTTATAAATTGGTACCGTTATATTTAAATATTTCCTTGGGTGAATATCCCAGGGTGGCGTTGTTTCGTGCATGTTTTTGGTTTTGTGTTAAGGTTAACTTGACAAACAATTATGATCTAAGATTCAAATTTATTTCCAACCACTTGCACAAAAGTTGCCACACATGGAATGCAACTATGGACACCATTTTCTTGGACTACAGACCCCGTACTGTAAGGTGCAAATGTGAACTGGCATCTCAGGAGGATTTCACAGGCAGCTTGCAGAGATTTTGCCTGAAAGTCTCTAAATTTCTAGAATGTTTTCAGGAGTGCATGTGTGAAAACAGCTTTAAAACACTACAGGGAAGCTTTCTGTCAAGTGATACAAAGGAAGATGGTTTAGCACAGCTAGTACCTGCTTCTCTCTGTTGATATAGGAATAAACTCAGAGAAAGCCTCAAACTGCCATTATGAGGCATTGTCTGTATCAAGCAGAGAAGATCACTTTACTCTCGCTCTACTTTTCCAGGTGACTCCCCTCACTTTAATTCACACTAGTCCCTCTCTCCAAAAAACAAGCTTACATTGACTTCCTCTGATTAGGCACTGCTATGTGATAAAGATTAAAACAAGCAATTTGTAGTTATTAAACATTTTAATTGAAATATTGTATCTCTTGTTGTAGCAGTCTAAAGTATTAAACACTCCTTATCCATTATTGCTCATAAACTCCATCTTTCAAACTTATCTTTTCTTGGCACCACTACAGTGTAAAAATAATTTATCACACTCATCAATCCCTTGAAAACAATTTTTATGAGTGGAAAAATTCATTACCAGTTCATTTGCTTTCTTTTCCAAATTGTATTTCAGCATCTGTCAAAAAGCAGTCAAAGAAAAATTAGGTGAAGAACAGTTCAAAAATATGTAACAGTGTATGAATTTAAAAACATTAACTCAAGTAATCAAAACATTTATCAGATGTATTCAATAGTACCCATGTTTATAATTTTTTTAATCTAAATTGTGATACCATTTATTTAAAATGTTATTGTATATATATGTGTGCACTTATTTTGCAAATACAAATATTACATCCATCTGAAAAATGTGCGTCCTATGTATTTATGTGAGTCTTTACTGATTCTGACTCTGATTATCTGTAACATTTTCTTTAATAAATCAATAAGTCAATCAAACTTTTCATTAATCTTTCATGGATTGATGAATTTAAATAACATCTAAATCATAAAGCCCAATACACCAACCATAAAATCTATTTATATTAATACTGGGGAATAACGCCCAGATACTGGAATAAAAGAAAAATGGAGAGTTTCCCATATGATCATTGATGAATGGTTCATGAACATTTGCAGCTAAATTATCTGTCAGACCAAATCAAATTTAAAATATGAATCTGTTTTCAAGTCACTCAGTTCAGATATTTAAGTTGTATTTTCTGTCTCAAACTAAGCCGTTAGAAGTGTGCAGATACTCATAGGCTGCTGTAGAGCGAATCACATTTTGGGGATCATTTAAAAAACAGCCAGTGATTTATTATCCCCTTTTGCATTAGCTATCAATGCAGGACGTTTACGCCCCTTTTTACGCCATGAGTGCTATTTCAACGTCCGAGTGTTAATGGTGGGGCCAAGTCATTTTTTTTGCTCTCTGTTACAGAGGTGTTACAGGTGTTAAAAAGTGGCAATGTTTGATGGTAGAGACGACAGGGTCGACCAGGGCTGAGTGTGTGTGTATGTGATATACCATAAAGCTAAGTCATATCACACACAGGGACTCCAGTATTATGCCACTGGTGGGTTCGGTGGGTTAAAAGTACAAAGGCCGAATAATGGCAGAGCATCAGTACAGGGCATTAGGTATTTATTATCTATTAGTATCTATTTCAGATTTCAGAATCAGATTCTCATTCTGGACCCAAGGGTTCCGCTACCTGTTTTTTAAGGGGATATGGGATATGGTGAGATGGGGCATTATTTGGCCTTATTTTAGATTTTTTTTTTTTTTTTTTTTTTTTTTAAAGCTGTGTTTGAGATGCACTCATATTTAATATTTGATAAAATAAAAAACAACAAAAAAGGAAATATATTATTGTATCATATGAATATGTAGCTCCAAGATAGTGAATTTGTTTTAAAATTAGATTAAAAGTGTCAGATTTAAGAAGCACATCAGCCTGTTTCAAAGACAATGCAGTAGTTTGTTTACTTTTGGCAACAACATGACTGTTTTGAAACACACTTCTGTTCCCCAAGGATTAATAAATGACTCTGATTTAATACAAATAATGAGGCATACATTTTCAAATCAAAGGGCCATTACCTGCGTACTATATTAAGATGCTATTTGCCTTTTATGTAGCTGCAGACAGAGTATTCACTAATATTAGACTGCTTTTATTAATTATTTAGATTTAACTATAGATCAATTAAACCGCACTGTTCTAATGGAGCCAAAATTGCAATAAAGCAAATTTTCATGACATGGCAATTAAATCACTTCAATGCAAACTGTCATTGATGGGGAAATTTGTTAAATTAAATGAATCCACCAGACCGCGTCAAAGGAATTCACACATGGGGCCTCACTTTAGCCAAACAGTCTATTGTCTCTGTTACGCCGCTGGGCTGTTAAAGTGCAGCAGACCGTGGGGATGGCTGTATATCAACTCTGTGGTGTCATCCTTGAAGATTAACACTCTAGCAGTGAGACTAGGTCAGGCCTGTGCAGTGACACCGTCTAGCCTCGACTCTAGTCGGGCATAAGCATCTCATTGAACAGCTTAATGATATTAACCTTACTTCTGATTTTAAAAAAAGATTGTCAGAAAGGAAGACAGAACATTGATGATGTGTTGAAGAGAGAGAGATTCACATTGAGAGAAGAGGCTGTCCTTGCTTGAAGTACCTGTAGCGACTTCATTGCCTCCTTTAAGTTGATCATTTCCTTGTCTTTTAACTCAACACTGATTTGGAATATCCCCTGCAATTTGAATAAGAAAAATACTACCGTGAGTGCCAAAGAACAATGAATACCAGAGCACATTTACTACTCCACTTATAACATCAATTAAACAAAATGATATTGTAGACATGTTGGGGAATAACCTCTTCTTACCTTCTCCTCCTCAATGTTACTTATTTTGGCCTGGAACTAGAGGGGTAAATAAATTCAAATGGTTTTAATGCAATGATCAAATCATTAGTTTTCAGTATAAACACTGTTAACATTTGCTAACATACCTGCTTCTGTGCATTCATTAGGGCCTCAGTGTGCTGGTTTGTCACTGTTTCTATTTGATGTTGTAGGGATGCCTGTCACACACAAAATCAAAACAATGATCAAAGCAACAACAAAGAACAAGTATTTAAAAATGTTTGATTTGTTAAATTCAATTGAAATTAAGATCATATTATATTTTGTGAATGTCAACCCAATACCCAAGTACTGATCAAAACCAGCAAGGCCCAGCCATACCTTCTCCCACTCCAGCTCCTGGTTCTCCAACACAAGCTTACTGATCTGATCCTCAAATAGTGTCTTTGCATCCTGAACCATGGAAATGCAAAAGGTTACATAAAGGCTGATTCTCAACCAGTTTTGCTAAGAGAAAACAATCATTCCAAGCCAGGAGTAATTTGCAATCAGACACAAAGGAAAACTGGAATAGGAAAACCAGATAAATAAAATAACAATTCAGTGATTTAAGATGGAATGGCTGCTGCATTTGTGATGCCAACAGGCACAGAACAAGGTAAAAATACGCAATTTATTTTATTCTTTAGCCAACTAACTCAGTGGAGTTGAGCCAGTATGTTTCTTTTGTTCATTTCTCTGTGTCTTTTAGAAAAGCACACTGAGAAGGGAGGTGATATATGGGGAAAGCCATGCCTATCCTCCCTCTTCTCCCAGAGAAGGAAGGTAAAAGTCAATTGCTTTCTATATCCTCAGGACTTTTTATGTGCATGGGGGAGCTGGTTTACTCGCTGAGTTTATTTTTAAAGTCCCCATTAAACCATGCTAGAAGGGTGGCATGTCACCTAAAAAAAAAAGATTGCAGTAGAAACAAAACTGTTAATTTTGCACTGAGGAAAAGTTTTTGTGTTTGAGAGGTGTGTTCGTTTGTAAATGTGTATTTTTTTAAAGACATTATTAAGCTTTATTAAGATTAGTAATCAATAGAAATCCAAGGGGACAAAAAAAATCAACTTTGGACTAAGAATACTAAAACATTTACATTTCTGATTTGTTGAACAATTCCTCAACTTATTTACTTTTTACTTCTTTCAAAAATACTGCGTCTGTAGCGATACCGCATGGCCATTAGGTGAACTGCACCAGTAACCTGTTGCTCGCTCTCCCTTGCGTGCTCGTCATATGTGCTCGTACACAAACGAGCATCATCATCGGCCGCCAAACACTGGATATTTACCGGCATAATGTTAACAGAGGAGGTAAGTGGTCACACATATGTGAAAGTCTGTGAAGGAGTCTGTGTGTCTGTATTCATTCTCCATCCTACAAACGACAGTCTCTGCAGGCACTGGCTGAGAGCAGGAGTGTGTGATGAGTTTGTCTTTGAGAGCTCCTAGAGCGGATAGAAGTGTGTGAAAGACGGCCTCTGGCTGTGGAGGTGAAGACCGGGAGTGTGTATGACCCGGGGAAAATTTGTACACAGGCAACACAGATAGACAGTGAACATCTACTGTTTCACATCAGTTAACCGTTCGCTTATTAATGGGTGATAAAAAATGATTTATACATGTAAAAAGTTACATATAGAACCTTTAAATTTATGCTTTCTACTGGTCATAAAGTTGGGTTATTGTGAAAAATGTAAATGTAAATAAAATGTGATAAACATTGCTAAACACTGAAACCCCAAGTAGCACAAAGACAACATACGTATCATTATGTTATTCAATGTTTTGCAAATAATAACATTCTGTTTTATTTACATTTTAAACAGCATCCAACATTTTTAGGAATTGTTGTTGTATCTGGGCATGAAGACGTTATTTCATGCAAGGGGTATGTATGTTTTAAGAATACAATATTTCATGCGACATTTTGTTTTTACGTGAATATTGCAAAAGGCTTCTTATGGCTTTTCCCAACAGCATGGGAGCGTCAGATATGGCTTTGCAACGCACATCAACAAACGCTCACTGCCCAAACTTTATCTGTTAAATATTCACTTCTTTGTGTGTTAGTGCGCGGCGCTGACGGACCGCGGCGCGCACGGAGTATGTGTGAATTGTGGGTTACTCTAGCTTTCACTTGCAAGTGTGGTGCTTTGTATTAAGAAGCTTTTGATGGTGAAGAGCCGAAATGGAAATGTTGGTACTGTATTAACACAAGTCAAAGCAGAATATGTCAAACTTGATTATGGATCTTATTAATGCACCACTATCTCCACTTTGTTAAACAAGCAAAGAAGCTATGTTGTGCAAGAAAGTCTTAAGAAAATCAAGGAGGATTTTCCCGTTGGTCACTCCCAGTGTTTTTTGGATCTCCCTTGTTCCTTATCCATGTTCAAGTTGGCAAAAAAAATGAAATAAGAAATGAGGTGGTGTAGCCCTGCTTTGCACAGCATCGCTCACAGACACTGATCGTAAACATGGGAATCAACCTGTTATTGTTGCTGATGTTTGATTGTGTCTCATGCTTTTACGACATTGTTTTAGCCTGCTCTGAAAGCTGTATGCACACACCTTTATTTATTTTTTTCTCTGCATGTATGCCATTTCAGTAATTTTAGTTTCTTACAGACTGAAACAGAGGGTTGTACTGTGTTTTTGTTTTAAAGAAAAAAAAACAATTGGAATGTGACCTGCTAAGGAACGTCTGGACATCCTTTTGCTTCTTAACCTCTCCAGCCCATAAAAACTTCAAAATGCTACTCTAATAAAAGCAGCGCCTTAGGGGAACCATACTCATAGTATCTTATGTTTGTGTCCTGGTTAACAAAACTATAACAATAAAAAAGTAATGGCAACAAACAACCAACATCCCATTTGCCCACCCTACTCTTTAAGTACACATACAATGTGTTGTCAGGTTGAAAGTACTTGCTTGAGGGGGGGGGGGGGGGGCACTTGTGTATGTGATCATTATATTTCAGAGTTGTGGATCAAATAGAGCTGTGTCCTGTCTTCCTGGGTGCCTTTCATTATGCTAAATAATACTTCCTCTTGACTTCTTTTCCTCTTATGATCCGGAAATAACCCTCTGCAATAACGGATGATCGACCAATCTTTTAAATGCTCCTGAAGGAGCAGAGGACAGAGGGGGTATCTGGATTATGATGATGGAAAACACAGGTGTATCTGACTGTATTATACTGACACTAGGGAAGCAACAATACAGGTAAAGGTTTTCGGTTCAGTTCGATTCTGACCACCCAGGCCATTGGTATTTTTGGTATTCCATTCTTAGGAGTTTTAGGCAAACTTTATAGGAATGGCAAGGGTTAAGAAAAAAAGCTATTTTTTATTCCAAAATTATATCTTTATTGTATTAAATCCATACATACACGTGCATGGTGTATGGTGTATAATCTCAGTGAAAAAAAGGCCGAATTTATTTGTATATATTGTATATATATTGTATATTTTTATTGCATGTGGACCAGCTGTTCAAATAGGAAGACATTACATTATTTTAAACAAGATTAACACAACGGTGTCAAACAATATATTGACAAATATGTTAAGCGTTAAAGAGTATAATGCAGGGAAATTCCACACATTGTGAACAATGTGATAACCCTGCCAACTCGCTCGGGATGAATTTGCAAAGACTATTGCCAGCTGTGTTTACACATCACCCTCACTCTACACAGACATTTTACTCGGGTTCTGGCAAGAAAACATTACGATAAAGTCAGGGTTAGCAAATTTGACAGATAGCGTTCAGGATATCAGGGACAATGTGGGAAAATGATTAGGTGTGCATTGCATATGTGAAAGGGGCAATACATACATAGCTCGGTCCTGTATTTTGGTTGCAGATTACAGTAATGTAAGTACATTAAAAATATTTTTATATCTTATATTTTTTATATATTTATATTATTATTTCAAATAAACATGTTTATATTGAATTTTTCAAGAAATGTAACAATATTACTAACAATCAGCTATGTTAAATAAATGTGCATATTATTGAATAAAAGGCTTGTGTATATATGAAACTTAATATAATTTTAAGATATTTATCTTTTAATCAGCACAAGCTACTATAAGGTATTGCATTTTTTGTTGTATAAAGGGTTTTCTGAACATTCATACCTTGGTTTGATCAGGAATAGGAGCTTGAGAAAGTGAGCCAACCCCCCCTCAAAAAAAAAACGATTACAGCTACTTTGTCTTTAAATTCAAGCTGAATCTAAGTTGCTGTGCTGCTTTAAAATATGAGTTGACTTAATGCAAGTAGAATAATTAATTACATTTTAAGTATGAGTTTTGTAAATGTAAAATGAACTCAGTAACGGGTACTTAATCTTGGAAAACTTTTTAGAATTAAAGATTTTAAATGGATGTTTTATTTAAACAGTTTAGTCAAACTGAATAATTAAAATTTCTTTAAAATTTTCTTAGTTTGACAATCCAGTACTTTTTTGGAACGAAGAAATAACCCTAATTAATAAAATCTGCTTAAAACAGCAATGATGTACACAATACTTCTCAAACTCTGCATTCTAGGGACTCTGCTTCATGTGCTTATAATTTTCTTTGGAAATTAATTTTCTGGAGTTGACTGGAAAGTCTAATTTACATAAAATTAATAAATATTTTATATTAAGATACACAATGAGAAAAGAGTAGTTGATTCCACATAACTTCTTTCTGATGTTTAACAGTATACCTATTTCTTTAAATGTTTGGGGTTACAAATTGATTGTGGGGTTAGGGACAATAATATGACATTTTATTCCTCATACACATAATGTATTAAATGTCATAATTTCTCTTAGATTATACAAATCAACAAGGACATATTGTTTCTTTGGTGAACAGGTCAGAACAAGTGGAATGCAATCTGCTGCTGGAAAATTATACGTGTGAAGCCTAGTAATTAGGCTTTAGTGTTGTTCTTTAATAGAGTACTTGAAATTCCCTGAGTAATAGCTTTTTACCTTTTTTTTTTTTTTTTTAAAGATTTATTTTGGGCTTTTCGTGCCTTTAATGTAGAGAGAGGACAGTGGATAGAGTTGGAACACAGGGAGAGAGAGCGGGGAATGACATGCGGAAAGAGGCCACGGGTGGAAGCGAACCCGGGCCTCCCACTCGAGACGAGAGCCTCAATACATGGGACGCGCGCCCTAACCATTGGGCCACCAGCGCGCCCCACCCTTCTTTTAATACTGAAAAAATATGAAAAGCCAAAACTATACTGCTACTATACCCTCTGAATCTGCAGCTCCTCCACAATTTCAAGGAGATGGGTTTTAAATTCCAACAACTGTAGTAAGATGGTGTTTCCACTTCCTGTTTGACTACGATTGCTGGAGAAAGACAGCTCCTCCTCAAGCACAGGTCCTCCTTTCTGCATACACATTTTTTTTAATGGTTAAAATCTTTAATAATTTCCTCACACACACAAATAATAATATTGCCAATTTTATAACCCAATCTAAAAAAAGGCTTAACTATGCCAAGGATTAAGCCCAATACAGTGCCAAAGTCATGCGACACTAAATACAATATCAAAAAGTAAAAACATGTATTTTTTACCAAAATTCACGATTATTACATGTTCATATTGACCGTTTTTTTTTTCCAATCTAATCATAAAATGATAAAATAAAACAGTTCCTCTACTAACAGAAGACATTACTCACAGCTGCATGTGTGCTGAGTGTCCCCGAGTCTGCACAGAGATCCATTGAGTATTTTCAAGGCCGATCAAGGTCCCACCAGGCCTTTGCTGACAGTTAATCAATAAAATAAAGTTTATGTTAAGAAAAGGTTAATTGAATTGGCTGTTTAATAAGCAGTAACAGTCTGCAATTTGACTCACACTCTTATAATTACTTCCTTTTCTACACTTTTTACTGCTAAATTATTTGATAATAGTAGCACATTAAAGATTCAAATGCTGCATAATCACTACAATCTAAACTAATGGCTTTTAAATTACCATCAGGATGTTCTTCTGTCTTTGTTTCACACCACCCCATCACAGTGTGAAGGAAACACATTGATAAGCACTCTTGCTCAAAAATGAACTGGCCCATTGACACTAATAGGGGTCAAAGCAATAACATTGCATGGACAAATTGTGCTGTCAATGCTTTTTAAATTATCTAGGTTATATAAGTTGACCTGTGGATGGTCTTGGCAACTGTCTGCCTCCTCAACATAACCAGGAAACTGAGTGACACACACTGCATACACACACCTAACACGTACCTAGCAGAAAATATGACAATTTAAGGGGGAGGTCTCCACTAGCCACTGATCTCTTAATAGAAGAGACCCTTTTCCCATTTAACTTGCACTGGTGTAAATCATTTGGGAGAATTAAATGATCCCTGCTAGAATTGGCAACTATTAAAAATGACAGTGTCACCTCGGGCTGAAGAGGGAGGTGAGGAGGGAATGTGTAAATGTGAGTTAGTGTGCCATAGTGATAATGTAAGTGTCTAACATGCTCATTGAAAATGTGTTTGTGACTGTGTGAGAGAGGGAGCAGATCGTCTTTACTTTCTTCTTCTATTATAAAGTTGAACAGGTATTAACCACCAACTATGGACCATGAAAAAGACAAATTATAGGAGCATTTATTTCAACCAACACAAGTTAACTAACATAAAGCACTAAGAAGCACAAAAACAGTTAAACCACAACCCTCATATTGTAATCCAGGTGATCCCAGTAGAGATTTCAGCAACACAGGTATTAAAGTACGACCATCCCTAAAATATGAACAGCACTTGTGTTAAAACAAAATAAATCAATGGAAGTTGAATTTAGCTGCTTCGTGTACATGGGTAGGTGTAGTAGTACTTATTGGAACACGTTCAAGGATTTTTATTAATATTTAAATGTCTGCTTTCAAATGGCCTCTTCCATAGATTATAGGGCTTTGATCAATTTATCATTATTACATGCTACTAAAAGTAAATGAGACAGCTCTTTGACATTGGTAAATGTTATTTTTAAAGGTTTTTTTTATCATTAGGACAATATATTTAGGATAATAACAAATAAATGTATATGTTGGCAAAACCAAATTACACATTCCTGTATGTTACATATTATGTGAAGTGTCTCTTCAAATTAAAAACATATGATTAAAACAAACACTTTCCAGCTTCTTATTACTCTGCCTTACATTTATGTGCTTACAGTTTTGGCTAATAACCAGACTCTCTTCATAAGAATCCAGAAGTGTTCCAAAGTGTTATTTAACTTTGACCTTGATAAACAAAATATTATTGGCGTCCAGCCAAGTTCATTATAATTACATTTTTTCACATGGAATAAATAATGGATATGAGACTATTGCCTATCTGAAAGAGAGTTAGTCACTCAAACAGATGTTTTTAGGATAAATCCACCTCACAAAACAACGTAAGCGTAACATTTTGTCCTCTTGGTTGTTCTTTTAGCTGTATTTATTTACTCCCGTAACTTTATGATGTAGCGGAAGTCCCCTTTGCAGTTTTTCAAAATAAAAACACATTTTATATGAAAACCGAAAATAAAGAGACTGAGGCATAAGGCAATAAGAAAATAAAAGCATCACAAAGAGCAGTTTTGAATCTGTTTTTTTAGAGCTAACTGGGTTACTCACAATGGATGTTCATAAAGTTAGTGTCTAATTATAATCTTTTGTAACTTTGTCTTGTTGTCAGCTAATATAAGTTATTGGACATTAAATGAAACAGAATGTGTTGATTTGCTAGAGGGTGGTAATATACTAGCATTAGAACTCCCGCACTTTTAAAATCGCTGCTCCAGCCCTGTTTAAAGGTATACTTAGGCCTTCCTTACCTTAGGACACTGTTCACCAGACACACACACAATATGGAACAGCAGCTGTGTCCTCCCTTGACTGTACTTTACTTTTTATTTCTGTGCATCATTTCTCCTTTCCAGCGATAACGCCCGGCGGCAAGTAGTAAAAGGGCGCCAGGACGGAGTTGGACGTAACCATAGACTGTGGACGTAACTTGACGTAACTTTGACGTAACTTTCAGTCACGTGACCATCGCGGACCCCGGAAGTAGTATGGCGCCCACCGTTGAAAACACTGTTGAACTGCAGCACATTTTTAATTTAACATGTTTTATAAACTACGCGTTAACATCACCTGACACCCCAAGTTAACAGAGAAATTCAAATAGACCTTGAGGTTTGGGGTCTTGCGTCACACAGCAC
Source organism: Labrus bergylta (assembly GCF_963930695.1). Classification (NCBI taxonomy): domain Eukaryota; kingdom Metazoa; phylum Chordata; class Actinopteri; order Labriformes; family Labridae; genus Labrus; species Labrus bergylta. The sequence continues at coordinate 3,019,505 of NC_089201.1, read as the reverse complement.
ACGGGACACCAAATATCGCCACAAACGGCGAAGTTCTTGCTGGTGTTACGGTTTAAAGAGTGACCATGTTATCTGGTGACTTTCATCTGAATGCGTCTGTGGTTGTCGGAAGTTATAGAGCCTCCTAACCATAGGTCCTAACGGATGCCTCTTTGTCTAGTTTTAATTCAAACAAATGTAATAAGTATTTTTGATATTATGAATACAAAAACGGAACAAAGAGGCATTTGTTAGGACACTTTCAGTCGCGTTTGTCTGAAAGTCACTCTTTTAACCGTAACACCAGAACGTCATAGTGATATTTGCTTAGAGGAGAATCCGTCTTACACAGATCTGATGAAAGTCCACAAACATACAGCCACTTTTATGTATTTTTGGTGTGTATGGGCAAGTGAAGGGAAAGAAATGCTTCATCAAAGTGTCAATTTAAATACAACTTAAAGCTTAAACTTAACTTAAAATACAAAATATAAAAATAATATAAATCTGGCTTTTCTTTCTCAGATTACATTCTGTAGAAGAAAAACCCTGGCTTGTCCCCTCATTGGTCAGTGTATCACATTAAACAACAACGGTATTTCATTTGAGAAAGTTGAAAAATAAAACTGATTAAAAACAGGTAGGCTCGGTGGCAGGAGAGACCAACAATTTCTCAGTACCTCAGAAAGCTAGATTTATTTAAGGTATTAAGGTATTAAGGTAGGCTACATATAGTGGCAACACAAGGGCTTTTACCTTTATACCCAAGCCAGGTAAAGATGCATTGATATTGAAACTGGAGACTGATTATTCTCATCAATAATGAAGCTAAACTGTTGTCCTTAATATTTGCACAAAGACTAAAACTGTGCCCAGCACAATAATTGATGATTGTCAATCAGGATTTATGCAGGGAAGGCTCATAAGTAACAACGTTCGCCTCATTTTGGATTTGATAGCTGCTTAGTGACAACAGCTACATTTGATTTGTGGACTAGGCCTACTAAAAGGCCTTTGATACAGTGGTTTTGGAAGTTATTTCAAACATGCAATTCAGACACAAAGACTGCAGAAGTTCGGTCAAATTATCAGATGGAACCACTCCTAGTTTTAATATCTGTAGAGGAATGAAACAAGGGGGTCCAGCAGCTCCTTTCCTCTTTCTGCTAGTCATGCAAACGATGGCACTTCATAATGACAAAGATTATTTTAAAGGTATTAACTTATAGGAGAAATAAATTAAATGTTGTCAACTAGCAGATGACACCACTATCTTTTTATACAACAAAAATGAAGTAAAGAAAGCCATTGACTGTCTCCATGCATTCACCTTGGCATCAGGTTTAAAAGTAAATGAAAATAAATGTCAGCTGTTTGCTCTAAAATATAAACCAAATGATTTAAATGTAGTTTGTGTTATTCCTGTAAAAGATGTTGTTTCATATCTGGGCATCAAAATCTGTAAGGATCAAAAAGAAAGGGTGGATTTGAACTTTAATTCCATGATTGAAAATGTAAAGAAGAAATTTGATTTATGGTTATGAAGAGACTTATTTTTAAAAGGACGTGTATTACTGTCTAAAAGTGAGGTGCTCTCACGTCTGGTATATCCATAGTGAAACAGATTGACACGAAGCTTTTTGATTTTGTGTGTAAGAATAAACCACATTATTTAAGGAAAAGTCTATTGTGTAACTCGTTATGTGACGGGGGTTTATATTTTTAGATTTTGGTACTTCAAACGCGGTTTTCAAAGTAAATTGGGTTAAAAGATATAAGGAAATAATAGTTTATGGTATATTATACCAGAGCTTATTTTTTCAGAAGGAAGGAGGTAATGATTTTCTTTTACATTGTAATTTTGATATGAATTCTACAATTCTACAATTCACTTAGCAGACGCTTTTATCCAAAGCGACGTACATCAGAGAAGAAGCTTTATTATCTTGGTTAACGATTTATAAGCACAACTTCACTCCACACAAAACTCTAATTTGGAACAATAAGGATATCAGATATAAAAATAAAACACTGTTTTTTTAACATCTGGGTTAAAAATTACATTTTATTTGTGATTAAATGAAAACAGACTGCTGTTTACTTACACAGAATTCTTAAAGAAATATGGAATACCAGTTACTCTGAAGAGTTTGCCATTGTTTTTGATGCCATTCCTTCTGGATTGTTGTGTTTACTACAGGGGGTTGGAGAGGTGAACCCACAATTTAATTTGAACCTTATGGTGGGGGGAATTTATTTAACACACCAAAAGTGCACCAATAGTCACCTAAGGAAGCTTTGTCATGACATCACAACTCCTCAAACCCTTTTGGGATGCTCAGTTTGGTAATATAGAATAGAAGTCAGTTTGGATTTTTAATCAAAAATATTGTGTCACCAATTAAATTAAAATTAAAATTATACTTTTAATTTATCCAGTAAACCAAATAATCGCAAGATTCAGAGAGGTGGAGAAAACTTGTGTTTTTTGTAATGACAAAACCGAAAGCATTTTTCACTTATTTTATGAATGTTTGTATATTCATTTATTTTGGTTCGAGTTAGAGCTCTTGTTTAAAACAAAGACTGATTGTTCAATTAAAGGAAAAGGATATCATCTTTTTTTATAGCAAGAGTGGGACTGACAGTGAACAATTATTTATGTTAAACTTGTTTATTCTGTATGGGAAATATTTTATTCACAAATGTAAATGGTATCAGAAAATACAACAATTCATAATAGAAATGGAACACAAACACTATATGGATGAAAGACAAAAAAGCAAACAAAACCTTGAATATTTGTGAAAAATTATTACTGTAACCCTGTTTTTCTGTTTTAGATTTAGTTGAGTTTTTTTGATACCCCCATGTATATAGTTGTACATAGATGTAGGCCTATAGTTTGTTTGTCTTGTGTTGTAAATGTATTTGTCTTGAAACAATGAAAAATAATAATCATAATCATAAAATATGTAGCTTTTCTCACTCTCCTGGTACATTTTGAATGTGTGGTCTATTTTAAAGGTTTTATCTTTTTTGTTAAAGCTTCTTTGACTATTCGATAGGCCCAATAACAACAGCAGCCAGAGTCACTTTACGATTAGTGCCATCTAGCGGTACATTTTAAAATTGCAAATCTACACAAAGGTGCTTCTGCCAGAACCCGGTATAATGCTGCATCCATGAGCTCCTCGGATGGCCCCAATTTAACAAGTTGGGGAATCATTCTTCCGACTTCTTCCAAGAGAAGATGTATGAATGTCCCTGTAACAACTTGTGTTTCAGCAAAAAGTTGCAATACGTGCAATACGTGAATTAATCAAAAGTATCTTAACATTATCAAATATTATTATATAGGCTATTATTTTTGCCTACCATGTGATGACGATTATGAGATAGCGTCGGTAAGTCGGGCAACTTTTCCCGAGTTTCCGACTTGTTGTTCTGACTCGTTCATACATTTTACAAATCGGAAACTCGTTTTTCCGACACCACATAATGCACCATATGTACATACATAGCCTATCCATTAACAATATACCATTAGGTGCTGACTGTCGCTCCTCCACCCGTGTGCACATGGCTTCAATTAAAGACAGAGCCGCTGCTTTGAACCTTACATCCAAAATGTTTGGGCGTCCTCAAGGTATGTAGCCTAAATTGAACAACTATTTCAACGAGGTACCTGAGGTTTTACTTTGTCTCGTTGTTTTATTTTATTCTGACAAACATTAGGCTGAGCTATATAAACTGTGCGCACCAAAAAGGAAATGTCCCCACTAATAACCCCCAATTACATGATGGTTAATTTAAAGTAATGTCCTTCACGTGCTCTTCTTGTTGTCTTATACGGTCTCTGTCCTGATCATCTGTAAATTAATCAACTCGGTTTGTTCTCCATGCATGTTGTCAGCACATGGAGACAGCAGGAAACCGGTTTGCAACATTTGGAGAGGCCTGATCTCCCACCTCAGGTCCTCGGTTACAGTGAAACGTCAACGAGTCCACTTCAAGTCTCACAGTGACTGTTTTCTGGGTTCAGAGGCTGCCGATGCGGTGGAAGAACATATCCACAATGTCAAAGGATTTCAGGGTGTGTGTTGGACTGCTAGGTGTGGATTTTACGCATAGGCCTATGTTTCTGTATGCTGAAATGTCACAAGAACGTAGGGGGATTTGAAAAGTCGCCTTGTCTTCTTACTGCTTCATTTACTTTTTAAGGTGCCTGTGTTTCTCGGGACAAAGTGGTGAGTGTTTGCCAGGCTCTCTTAGACCATAATGTGTTTGAGACAGTGGGTAATAAAGTGTTTGGCAAAGACAAACGGACAACTTTATTTCAGGACAGCAAGAGTGCCTTTTACAGGTGAGATACACACTAATGTGTTTCTTCTTTACACATTGACAGTGAATGCATGACCATACTAAGCTATCATCATGTGTCTACAGGTTTGCAGCTGTGTGTACTCAATCAATTGATGATTTGGAAAGAGGTTGGCCTCTAGATGAGATCCAAAAGCTCTTCTGCATTACTTTTTCAGAAAGGTATGATGTCTTAATCTTAACTACAAAAACCTATCAACACTTTTAGGGCTTTATATTAGTTATACTTGGCAGACTTTATCTTGTACTTAAACTGTACAATATTGATTGACAGTGTGCTGTGAAAATAGAAAAACATTAAAATGGACTATACAGAAGTATTTATTCCTGTATAATGGCCAAATGTGCTTAGCATTCATGACTAACTTGTATAAATATGCCTTGAATGTGTATTACCTTTTATACTTCGAGTTAGTTTAAAATTCTCATCAATAGAATAATATAAGCTCCAACTGAAACTGTAGGGTTTTTTTAAATTATGGTCATGATGTGAAAAGAGAATACATTTGTTTGAGTTCTTATTATTTAAAAAGGGTTTATCTTTTTTAGTCATTAAAACAGGAAACATGTAATGCCCCTCCTGGAATTTTGTGAATTGACATGCCACACAATGCTACTCACCTTCATCAGTGGGCTCTGTGTTGGGAGGATGAGGATGGTGAGACAGGGCTGCAGAGCCTCAATCTTCTCCTTTCCAAGCAGGGGCATTAATTACATTTTGGCCAGAAGATCAGCCAAAAAGTAGAGTCCTTTAATTTCCTGTGAACGTGGTCAGGGAGTGTTTGCCAGGCTCTTTACTACAGAGTAAGTCAACAGGATGGTTCTACCAGTAATTGACAAATCCTTCCTTTGTATTAATGTCATTTTGTGACATGACCTATACCCCCCTCACACACACACACACACACATTCAGCATATCCACAAAGTCTTTATCATGTCCTCAACCATTGTAGAATAGTGTGTTTTGCATTCCAGGCAGGAGGACCAGGCATGCCCCCCAGGGACACATGTTCAGGTGACCACCAAGACATTTACTAAAGCCAACCAACTGGACACTGCTGGCCTGTCACTGGAGCCTCTGCTGGACACTACTGGTCTGAGTTCTGGCAAAGTGCGAACAGACAGTTTACCACAATCCCGTGAGAGACCAATGCCCTAATGCTTTAATGTGAAAATGATCAATATATAGTTTATCTTCTTCTACATTTACTTGTTGTCACAGGCTTAAGAACTTTTTTCAGAACACCGCCCTTAGAAGCACTACATCGCTCCATGAGCATAAAAAAAACCCAAAAGGGCATATTCTTTCCCTTTTCTCATCTTTAGGACTGTGTTTTGTGTCTATAATTCAATTTAAGAGGCAAGTGAGTTGTGCAAAAGTGAAAACTGTAAATTAGCTTTGGTCTAAAGCGTTCTTTCAAACCGGCACTGTTGATTAAAGTAATGTAAAGACTTTAGACAACAAATAACTAACCACTATACTTTCCCTTAATGATGTCATCCTATAGATCAGGGGTTCCCAAACTTTTCATCCCTCGACCCCCAAAATAACGATGCGAGAGACCGGGGACCCCTTCTGTCCCTGCAAGTGGTTAAAGCATAACTTGCACACAGCAGCACGCACTAATGGACATATCCAAACACTGACATTAGAACAACAATAAAAAATACAGCAGCCTTCAACTAATTGAACAACATTTTTGGATGTCATTTCACAATAATAGGTAAAATATGTAATTTCAAGTCATTTCCAGTTTGCATTTGTTTTTGGAAGGCAACTCGCGATCCCCCTCCCAGTGTCTCGCGATCCCCCTCCCAGTGTCTCGCGATCCCCCTCCCAGTGTCTCGCGATCCCCCTCCCAGTGTCTCGCGACCCCCACTTTTGAAACCACTGCTATAGATCACTGGAAAATCCCAAGTGTTATGTACACATTTACATCAAAGAACATTGAAGTTCATTATATTTCTATAAGACACAGAAGTTGTCTGGACCGTATAATATAATGATAAAGAAGTCTTTACAATTGAAGAGAAACTATACAACTTCTCAGTATGTTTTTGTTTTGTCTTGTTCCACTCTCCAGTGTTAGATGACATATGGAAAGAGCAGACCATCCAAAAGCTGCTGAACCTGGTTGAGCTCCCACTGCTGGAAGGTGTTCTTCAATGCATCCAGGACCCATCCTCCACCCCATCAAACCTTTTGATTCACAAAAACACAGACCTGATAAACAGCAGCAACCACCTGGACAGACAGATCCTCAAGGCCTTCAGAGACTCTCAGTATGTTGATTTACATTGTTTGGGGCTTAGAAAATGCTTTTAGTGAATATCTTGTAGTGGTCTAAGGCAGATTGTGACTGATATGACAGCATATTTTAATTTGATGATTGTCTTTAGCTGCTTTCATAGGCAGTTATTAAGAATGTCATATTCATCTTGAAGTATTGGACTCAAAACGTATGCATGCATTGTTATAAGATTTTCCTAATTGACAAACAAGATATTAACTGTACTTAATTATCTTCTCTAAACTCAACATAAAAAGCATACCAGTCTTACGTCTGTACTGGTCACATGACCCCTTTGACCCATGTTTATAGTCCCTTTGCCAAGCTAATATAAGCTAAAAGGCTAGCTTTAAATAAATAGTGCAGATTAGAGAGTGTTGTCAATCGTCGTAAATCTGAACCTAACAGATATACTGGAGATAACAATACAGTGACTTTAATCAGAGTTTTTTTTAAATGACTTCTCTCTCAGGGACGATGAGTGGCTCTGTGCAGCTCTGGACTGTCTGGTCTTTCTCCCTGATCAGCCAGTAGTAAAGCTGAGCAGAGATCTACCTCACTGCTTTCCACTGGACTGCTGTGACCAACTGCCAGCTCCTAACAGTTTGCAAGATAAAGGCAAGTAGTTTGATGAGTCTTAAAAGAGGTGGGCACTTCTCAAGTGCAAGGCAACTATCTGACTAAAGTTTTGTGTCCTCAATTGTAAAATGTGTCTGCCACAGTCCATAACACAGATGAACAGCCCCGTCTTTCTCCCAGTTGTTTGGACCAGTGTAAACTGCTGTTATATTGGACACTGGTGACCCACTACAGCCACAGGCCTCCACTACTACCAGAGCACATGACTGACATCTACATGGCAATCATTGACTTGCTGGGTAAAAACTAGTATTGTGTCTTGCAGTTTCTCAAATTAGATTTTCTTACTCTATATCATCACAGTTTTCTTGTATTAGTGAATTGTAACTAAGCCTGTTTCCCTCCCTGAGTTGCCCAACTTCTCATAAATTCTAAGTATCTTCACATCACTAACTTTATTGTCTCTCTTTCCTCACCAGTGAACTCTAAGATAGCTGTAGCTCTTGAAGCTCTGCAGCTTTGTCTGAAGCTGTTGCCTCTCACCTGCAGGGAGGAACTGCACAAACTGCTTACATTCGCTGCTCTTGCAGCAGACCCTCAGGGGATAAAACTGGACAAAAAGGTGAACGCTAGTTGCTAAATCTCATACTGTATAATACATTTTCAAAATGACCAAACTCTCAGGACATTTTTACCTTATCAATGTCTGGAATTTAAAAAATGATACCTGATAACAAATGTTTAGATCGTGCCAGTGTATTCTTTTTTTTTTTTTTCCCATTATCCTCATAGAGATCTAATCTGTGGAAAACCTGTGTTTAGTCCAGCATAATAACATATTTGTGGTAGGCATTATGTCTTAAGAATTGTGCTTGCACCAACATCTCTTGAGGTAAGATGTGATGTGTCCGCTATACTATGCTATAATGAGAACATTTGCCTTTAAATCAATGCTACATGTAGTTCAATGGAATCACAACATCAACAAGAGTGGAGAACAACATAGTGACAAACAGAATGCAGACTTTAAATACGTGCACAGAGATCATAGCATACATACTACCCTGTACACTGCAGCAGTCACAGTACATAAATGTGACCCTGCCCTCTAATAGGCTAAGAGGTTCAGTGTTTCCCCTACCATTATATTAGGGGGGTGGCCCGCCCCCCCTGAAGGTCAAGTAAAATATATATATATATTTTTTTTTTTTACAGATTTTTTTGGGGGCTTTTTGTGCCTTTTATTGTAGAGATAGGATAGTGGATAGAGTGGGAAATCAAGGAAAGAAGTCATTTAAGGATACCGTTCCCATAGAACAGGACATCTGTCATTAAAAGTAACACATGAACACCAAGATCCCTTCAAGTGTTTGTGTCGGCTTGTCCCCACCCCACCAACGCTGTAAACCTAGGGGAAACACTGAGGTTAATTCTCCAAATAATATCCTGCTGCGCTCTAACATCAGGTCTCTCTGACTTACTGAAGAATACTAGGGGTCTGGCAGGAGAAACTGTGGCTGTTTGAGTTCACGCATACAGCTCCTCTGACAAACATCAGGAGTTTTCTGTGAGTTTGAAAGCTCTCTAAGACTACTAAATATAACATTCCTTAATCCACTTTGATCATGAAGTATTTCTATGGGATTTTTCTTAACCATATCATGTGTAGAGATATAGTGTCAGATGTAGTTTTAGTTCAGTAAAAAGGTCTTTAAGAAATCATTTTTGTACCGCTTTGCCACAGACAGACACTAAAGTAGTGGGCTTATTTTCGATCCTGTACCAGTTGTTTTTCTTTTTTGTAAATTGGCATCCAAGATGTGATTTTGTACCCTGTAGATGGACAATAGACTGGCAGTGATGAAATCTTTTTCTGGAGCAGTTCTCCGCTGCAAGGCTCTGTCAAAGGAGACAGATGACCTGATGGTGGTCTTCATGCTCAGCAACGTTAAGGACATATTTAAAGTAAGGAAATGACATGCTGTACCATTACATTCTACACCACAGTTTCATTTAGAATGAAAAGCAAGTTTTGTAACTTTGCTGTGTGGTAATTGTCACATTTTAACTTGTGAAATGTCTGGACAGTCAGGTCCTGACATTGTCCACATTTGACTTTGCACAAATGTTGCACACAGTGTGAGTTTGAAGATGTGAGACATGTAAATCAATTTCTATCATAGGTTGGGTTAATGCATACCATTCATGTAGAACTCCTTCTCAAACTTGAAACCAGTCTCAAAGCCAGACTATATTCTAATATATTCTTTTTGCTGTAGATACCTGGGGCTCTGCACAGAGGAGTGAGTGACCAGCTGTCCTTCCTTGTAGAGGGGAAGAAGCCTAATCGAAATGGTAAATGACTGTTCATGAGTGGAAATCTAACAGCAGTGTCCAACAACAAATAGCTTTGTATAAGACAAATAAACCATTCATTTTTAAATAGTAGCTCAAATTGTTTTTAAATCGATAGGTAGAAAAAAAACCATGTTAATGGGTAGCTGTTTTTTTACAACTGCAGATATTACTACCACTCATATGTTTTTCATTAAACATACTTTTTTCCCAAGGGAAAGCATTGTGGCTAAGTGGTAGTCGGTTGTCTCTCAATTGAAAGGAAGGTCAGAGGTTCACATGAATAAGTACACTCTACCCTGAAATGATGCTGTGTAGCGGTGTGTGAATACATACTGATGGGCACTTTACGTATCAGCCTCATTAATTTATAAAGGGACCATTGTACATCTTCTCTTTACAAATGAAACACATAGCAGAATTATTTTTTTTTACAGATCAAAGTGACCTTGTGTGTCCTCATTGCACATAACTGAAATGTTAATGCCCTGTACTTTTCATTGTATTCCAACTGATAATGGGAACTATATTTTTTTATATACCTTACAGATAGAAAAAGTGATGTCATAATTTGAACTATAAATGCTGCATTTCAAGTTTGCAGAGGAGCAAAAATGATTTCCACATGCAATGGGCTTCATTTACCAATATCTTAAGATTTTTCAATTTGTTTTCAGAAAGCTCCCAAGGAAAAACGCATTGGATTCAAGACATGTTCTTAAACTGATGAATGCTGTGTCTTTGTTAACTGGAAGCTTGTGCATGTTTTCCTATTTGCAAATAAAATGCCTCTTTGATCCCCATATAAAGAGACTGCAGGGCAGTGTTCAGTCACACTGGATAACCAAACACCAGCCATACTGTGCAGCTCAGTTCAGTTCCTTACATGTTTTTATGCTTTAGGCACATTGATTGGATTATATCCCTCAAATGTGCAATTGTGGTCCACTATAACCACTCCCATCAATCTTGTATAAACTTAAAGGAACCCACAATACCTGTATTTCCCAAAACCCAACTACATAGACAATTAGCAACAACTGCAGCTGCTTTTTATGTAGCATGCGAAGTGAATACTGACTAAACAAGTGTTAGTGGTGCAGAAATATCACATTGACTCATTTTACTCAGTTTCTGCTGTGTAAATATAGAAGTAATATATATATATATATATATATATATATGGGCATTTGTTTGCTTGCATGCTTTTTTTTTTCTTCTTTTTACATTTTAAGTTGCGTATGTGTAAAGGATTTGTGAAACTCTTCTATAACTTTAACAACTTTAAAGTTTGTGTATATTCTAGTTTAAAGTGTTCTTCGATGGTTATAGTTAACTGGCACACTAAGTCCCATCTCGTTAAATGCTTTTTTTTTTTCCTGCCCTTCAGGTTCTTCATTCTGTCAACAGGTCTCCAGAAAGACTTATAATGATGAAAAAACAAAGAACACCAACCAGGAACTGTGGGCTCTGATAAAAAGCATCCACCTGGACAACACCATTTCAACTAAGAAGAGAAAGCATCTACTTGGACAGTTTTCCCAAGCCCACCCACAGATATTTCACCAGTATTTTTGTGAATCTGCTGTCGATTTGCCTTAAATGTGTGAACACAGTGAAGTAGACCAGTTTCACTACATGTTGTTCCATAGTAATCAAGCTTAATTATTTTAATCTTAGTTTTGTTTTTCAAGGTAGGCTACATATAGGAAAGATTTGTGTTTGTATTTGCTTTATATGTCAAAAAAACAAATAAAGAAATGATTTATTATTGGACCAGTGAAGTTATTTACAATTAATATTATGGTGCAGTGATTGATCTTGAAAGGTTTTATTTATTAAAAAAAAAAATGTATATTCAGATATAAACCATGTAGACATGTTTTAGTTAAACTTTTTTGTACTGGGCTCTGTGTTTTCAGGGAAGGGTCGACTTAGCCTTTACATGTCATATTAGAATATATTCTTTGTAAATGTTCGCACTGCCTGTGTATGTCGAGGCAGGGATGTCCCGTCAGTGGATGAAAGTGATGAAAATGATCAATGATGTAATGTTGTCCCAAGAGTACAACTGAAGGAAAGCCACTAGACTTGCCAAATCAAAGAAAATATTTACTTTGTCTTAAAACAGTTTGGGAAAGAGTCAACTGTGGGCATCATGAGTGGAGAGTCCTTCAAACACCTGCACTTTGTTTTAATGAGTTTAGTTAGAATTATCTTGAATGCTCTGGTATCTGGAGGAGTTGTTGTTTTGAATGTTTTTATAATAGCCCGAGCATGGGCGGTTCTAGGCAGGGGCCAACAGGGGCCAGTGCTCCTGTAAAACTGAGCTTGGTCCCCCCTGTGGCCACCCCTCCAAAAGAAAGAGCCCCCCCTAATAACACATACACACTATTTGACTCACAATCTAGTATTCAATTCTGTTACTGAAACAAATATCAATCATGGTATTTTATGTTGTGGTATTTAATGATGTGTGCTATTATTTGGCATAAGATATATATATATTTAAGGTGATTATCTTTGTCCATTTTTGACCTGGGTTTAATGTTCCCCTCTGACAAAACGAATGAATGTTGAATGTTGAATGTTAATTCCATGTCAGCTGTGAAGCCTGCATTAATATTTAAACAACACTGAAATCCTAATTAAAGACTAAACAGAACTTCAACCATCCTTTAGTGAATCTTCAGCCACAGCCAATTTCTATTACCGCGATACTTGGACTGCTTTATGAAAAGCCAGGATAAATATGATCCAATAGGTAGCCTTACAGATTTTCACAGAGGAGTTGGATTTTAAATATTTTTACATGTATTACAAGACACCTTTATGAACACATTGGTGAAGAAATCTTTTGGTAAGGCACTTATTCCCAGATTTTTGCAAAATGCCTTAGGCTACTAATCATTTAGCATTGATTGACAGATTTAAAAAAAAAAAATCCAATCTCTTCGACCTACAACCCATGACAGAGAGAGAGAGATTAATAAAGGGGAGAGATTTTTGTTTGTTTTTGTTTGTTTTGTTTGTTTTGTTTTTTTCTAAATTCTTTGTTTTTATTATTATTACTTAAAACAATAATAGCAATTGTTACAATTAGATATATTACAAGTGAATAGACATTGGATTTGTGTGTTCTTTCTCTTATTTCTTTCTCAATCATTACTTTGCATACGTACTATTATTGTATTTATTGTTACTACAATTATTGATGCTGTTGTTAATAGTATTAGTATTAGTATAGTTGTAATATACTTATATTATAACTATATAGAATTGCCTAATTGGTATCGGGGTATATTAGAAGTACACTCGCTAAATCTATTTAAGTATATACATCTAGATTGTATCTGGTTATTCATGTATTATTATTATTATTTATTTATATGTTTTTGTGTCTGTTTGAAACACACCACAAAATGTTCATATTGACAGTGGATTTGCTTGTAAAGTTTATGTTTTCCTAACCACCTAAACCACCTTACAATCACTAAGCATACTACAAAAAAGAGCCATACTATAGTCGTATAGTAAACAATGTAGGATATTATGAACACACCAATATACTTTTTTTTTAAATTACACATCTTAAAGTTTGGGGATCTGGTAGAATTTAAGACTGCACAAATAATGTATAAAGCAAAAAATAAACTGTTACCTGTAAACATACAAAAACTGTTCAAAGACAGAGAGGGGGGTTATAACTTCAGAGGGACACTAAACTTGAAACAGCATTATGCTCGGACCAATTTAAAAAGTATGTGTATTTCCATTTGTGGGGTGGTTTTGTGGAATGATCTTGACGAAAAGATTAAACAAAGTATGAATATAATGCAATTTTTAAAAAAATGTACAAAAGATATATCTTTGGAAAGAACAGAAATGAGGAAGGAGAATGTAAATCTCACAGATGTTAATGGCGCCTGTTCATTTTGTTCTTTTTTGTTTGTTTGTTTTTGTTTTGTTCTGTTTTTCTTAATAGCTCGATTTGAGTATTTTTTTGTATTGTCCGTTTAGTTTATTTTATTGGATTTTGCATTTGTTAATGGTGAAGAATGGGGGTAGGACTTGACAAGCCTAGGCTTCTTCCGATCCCTTTTTGAACGAGTCAAATGTGTATTATATTGAAATTGGCTTTTTTATTTTTTTATACAGATTTTTTTTTCCATTTGTTTAGGCTATTCATTTTCATCTATTTTTAATCGTTCGAAATAAAGAATAAATAAAAAACTCATAAACAAAAATAAAAATAAAGGGGGAATGTGGGTCAGCAGACACATGCAGGAGAGGGCTCGACCGCTACGTCATACGCAACACATCCCAACACCGGAAAAGGCGCAGTTAGCGCTAGTAGCCCATCAGTGGATGACTATCGTTTTTGTAGGATGAAACAGATAAAGGAAGCCTTCTTTATGTGTTCGGCTTTGTCTTCCGTTGTTGGTGAATGAATCTGTAGGTGATAATTCCGCTGTTGTTGCATTGTGAGGAGGAGCTTTAGTGATTCGCACTATCTCACTGAAGCTAAGGTTTACCAGATACGTTGAGCTTCACTGTTTACCAAACTGTCATCTGGGCTGCCGACTACAAGGTTAGTAACCTCCCCGCAGTCTCAAGAGGCTTGTTCAGTCTCTCTTCTAGACAAGGAGAAACAGTATCCTGCTGCTCTCGTTGGTGTAGGGCCTTCATGTTTAAAATCATTTCACATTAAACACGTAGGCTATGAAAACATCCGCACTTCAGCATTGTACAGCATTCATAATCCTGCAGATTGCATTTTATGAGAAACACGTTTGTTATTTTGCTGTTTTAGTATGCCAAAGGGGACAGACCACCTGGAGTGTGAAGGAGACGAGGAGTCAAAGGAGAGGATGCAAGATGCTTCTGAGGAGAAAGGGAGGAAAAGGGTCTGTGCAGATACTCCAAGCCCGACTAGAGGGGAAACTCCTCAAGGTGACCAAGAAGCTGATTACACAGAACAACAATTACCATCATTCACACAAACACAAACACTGGATGTGCTTAACATTTAGAAAGATATGACTGTTTGTATCAGAATCCTCTTATGAGCAAAGGAATGAAAAGTTCTGGCTCATCATTAAAATGATAACATGGATCTCTAGTTAAGAGTCCATATGAAATTCATTGTCATGACATAAAACTTGATATAGTTTAATTAAAGTCACATCCTAAGGTGTTGCAAAGGAATAGGCTTTCACCTCATACATGCCAAATTTTGTGCCAAGATTAAGATTTACTTTATTGATCCCGCAAGGGGAAACTCAGTTTTTACACTCTGTAAGTCATGCAACACACACAGGCTGAAATGTTTAATGTTTAAAAATTTAGACTCAAGATCAGTTGGAAAATTTCAAGTGAAGGTCCACTCTGATTAAGAAATTTAGATTTTCAAGGGATGGGATTTGGAGTGAGCAATCTAAGATTGAGATATTTGTTATGAGTGTATGGGCACAGATATTAAGAGATCTCTAGTTTGAACATGACTTACCTGCTTTTAGGGTTAGTAATAAATGAAGTTTGACCTCTTTTGCTTTTGGGTACACATAAACCTCTAAATCGTTTGCTATCAGCAATCACCAAAAGAGAACATCTGCTATCTGAATATCTGCTTCTAAAGATGTGATTTTGGTGACCAGAACTTTATTTTAGACAGTCCATATGGGCAATCAGATTTTAGACTTTTTTTTTTAGCATACTGTTTTCAAGTTCTTGGCTACAGCTTGGACTTATTCAACCACCGCCCGGAGTATTTTACAAGTTGTGTTGGTCTGGCTCTCCTCAGCTGGCCATCTTTAGCAGGAACATGTGAACTTACATAGGGCACAAAAAACCAGAGATGTTATCCCGGCATATTTGTTGTTTGTCATGTCTAGCAACAACCATGGTTTTAAGAGTTGAAGCTTGATAATTACAGAATAGAATAGAATTACTTTATTGATCCCAAACTGGGAAATTGTGGTGTTACAGCAGCAGGTTGTCCAAACACACAATATGAGCAAAAAACACAATATAATATTAAATACAAAGTAAATAAGCACTGAAAATATCAAAACTAAGAATGGGAATATATACACCAGGATTTAACTTAGCAATACTTCTAGTCTTAAATATGAAAGATTAAATACAACATACTTTGCTGGAGGTAGATGTAAATGTGCAAAAACAGAGTTGTAAATGGACAGTATTGACATAGGGAGCTGTCCAGAGCTGTGCAATCAGTGATACATAAGTTAAAGTGTTAAAGTATTAAATGTGGTAAAACATATTTATATGACTCATACATAAATGGGATTAAACTTCCTCTCTAGATTTATTTGCCTTAGTTAGGGCCATGATTAAATTCCAATGTCTTTACACCAATCTTACATTGCTGACCCATGTAATACATCATATTATTACAATACCAGATAATGATAATAAAACAATACAGTATACAAACTTCACAAATGCAATAGCCAGTCAGATATTAATCCAAAATCTAACAACACCAAAGTTGTTTAATTTTGTAATAAAAGACTCATGGGTGGACTTTCTCCCCTCACAGCCAGTCCTCCCAGGTTTGTCTCGGTGGAGGAACTGATGGAAGCTGCCAAAGGAGTCACAAACATGGCTTTGGCTCATGAGATAATGGTCAACCAGGAGTTTCAAGTCAAACCTTCAGAGCTACCAGAGGGGAGGTAACAGTCCTCTATGTTTGTTTCCTCTTGTGGCTGTCTTCTTTTGTTGCTGTTGAACTAACACTCTCTCTCATGTCTGTGTACAGTTTGGAGCGCAGAGTGAAGGATATTATGCACAAAGCTTTCTGGGATTGCTTGGATTCTCAGTTGAAGGAGGATCCACCAAAGTATGAAAATGCCATTAAATTGCTGGCTGAGATTAAAAAGGTGAAGCAGAGTGTTGTTTTTTTTAATGTAGGAGATAAACAAGCCTCATGACACTTGACTTTTGATTGTGGTTGCCATCTTTTTTCTTCACATATGGTCCTGTAGTTTGTGTTTTGAGAAGGTCATGGCTGCCCTGCTTTACCATATGTCGGCATATACTACAATACCTTTTCTATTCCTGTCTTTTCTATATTGCCCGTCTTCAATCGTCATCGTACGTCTCTCCCAGACGCTACTGTCTTTCTTGCAAACGGGCCAAGGACGTCTGCGCTCCCGTATAGAGGAGGTTCTGGACCTGCCTCTCTTACAGCAGCAGGCTGACAATGGAGCACTTGACATCAGTCAACTGTCCGATTTCATCATGGGGATGATGGGTTCGCTGTGCGCCCCCTGCAGAGATGAGGACATCAATAACCTGAAGGAGATCACTGGTATTATTCCTCTACTTAGGTAAGCCTTAAGACAGACAATCATTAGTTCTGTTTGTTACAGGCCTAAAATGTTATTCCACTCAAACACAGGACAGAAGTCTTGGAGGGACACATCTCCACATCAGTGAAGCCTTAAAGGGACTTCTTAAAGTGGGGTTTTATATATCCCTTACAGTAGACTGTTATCAGTTTAGATAAGCTAGCTGGAGACTTAGCCTTCTCAGTCAAAAAATACAAGTTGAAGTCTATACTATTCTTTGTTGTATAATCTCTAAACCTTGATCTCAGACAGGATACTCTGAGCTGGAAACAAACATTATTTTACCTTAACAGCTGGTATAAAGTGTAAAACATCAGATAGCATGTATAGGAACCAAGAACAGTTGTACAAATAAAAAAGTTTTCCCAAAGGAAAGGACTATCTGACCTCAAGGGGAAGGGGTGGGTTCAAATTCTAGCTGACACTTACACTGATTATATGAAGAACTTTTTTAAGATGTAGGATGTTTCTCAGTGTACAGTGGTACATAGCTTTGTTTCCTTCATTTGAGCTCCCACATTGTGAGACCGTGGCTGTGCTGATTGATATCTACTGTTCATAGTTCTTAAAGCATACTTCTGATGAATGTCCAGTTAACCCAACAACAATTTTACTTTGAGTTTCAGTGCTGTTGGAGACACTCAAAAAGATAATTTTGTGACAAATCTATGTTTTCTCTGTGTATGTGCCTTCCTCTGCCATCCTCTCTCTCAGGGCAATATTCTCTGTACTGGATTTGATGAAGATGGACATGGCTAACTTTGCTCTGAGCAGCATTAGGCCTCATCTAATGCAGCAATCAGCTGAGTATGAGAGGAGCAAATTCGGGGACTTTTTAGAGAAGCAACCCAGTAAGTAATACGTATTCCATAATATAAGTTGTGTTATATAGACTGTGTGTGTGTGTGTGTGTGTGTGTGTGTGTGTGTGTGTGTGTGTGTGTGTGTGTGTGTGTGTGTGTGTGTGTGTGTGTGTGTGTGTGTGTGTGTGTGTGTGTGTGTGTGTGTGTGTGTGTGTGTGTGTGTGTGTGTGTATATTTTTACCAGCTCTGGAAAAAAACAAAGAGACCACTGCACCTCGTTCTACTTAATGAGGTACTGTTTAGGTGATCACCTGAACCAAATCTTATTAAAAGAGGAAAAGTATAAAAACCACTGCTGTGGTCATCACTATCCTCTTGCAATAGGACCAGCTGGATGGCACAAACAGTGCTAGTAGTGCCTCAAAAGTAATCGCAATAAAAAAACAGAACTATTGACCATGCCAAAAGAGTTGAAAAGAAAAGTTTTGAGTGAGGAAAAGAAGAAGGGCTAAATTCTGGCTTTACTGGCAGAGGGATACAGTGAGTGTCTGCGTCAGGTTGCTTCCATCCTTAACATTTTTAAGACACATTATTTAAGGTCTGAAAACACTGCATCTTTTTTGTTATTTTGACCATTTGGCATTTTCTGCAAATAATTGCTCTAAATGACAATATTTTTATTTGGAATTTGGGAGAAATGTTGTCAGTAGTTGATCAAATAAAACAAAACTGTTCATTTTACTGAAACACATACCTATGAATAGGAACATCAGAGAAACTGATACTTTTATTTATATATATATACATACATATACATACAGCTCTCTGAAGTGATCTGTTCTTTTTAGATGCTTTAGACTACACTGAGAAGTGGCTTGAGAACTCAATGAGATCTCTGAGAGAAGCCAGGGAGACTGGCTCTGCCTCATCTGAGCCTCCCTCACTCAGTCCAGTTGATGTCCATAATCATGCCTATCTACTCCTGCTGAAGTGGGATCACGCGTCTGACCCATTCCCAGAGGTAAACATCTTTTCACTTCCATTTCTTGAAGTTGTTTATCTTTTTTTTACTGAGCCTGTATGAAACAGTATTTCCCCTCGTCTCTAGACAGTGTTGATGGATCAGGTTCGCTTCCAGGACATGCAGCAGGAGGCTGAGAAGTTAGTTCTGCTCTCCTCTGTGCTCCTCATCGTCTACACGTCCACAGGAGAAGCTATCTCTGGCCTCCCAGGGCTTATTGAGACTCTTAAAAACACTGTCAATGTCATGCTTGCAAACATACACACACCGTGAGTACTAGTACTTTTATTGTTACCCAAAGTATTTTTTTCACTTTTATAAGTATTGCTGATTGCCTTTTCTTTGTTTTAAATGGTCATGGGTCCTAGATAAGTGATCTAGATCTGTGTTGTTGAATGTCAGATCAAATGCATATTGCAAAGATTATATGGAGTAACAAACCACTCACCTCTCATATTTGACTGATCCTTTATTTGTCTTGTTAAAACAGCTTTTTTTTTAATGAAATGGGCTTGTCTCTTTAAGTGCTTAAGAGGTAGTTTCAGCTTAAGACACTTCTGCATAAAATACAGTATATAACTGAGTCAGTATTTATTTAGTAAGGGAGACTGTATTTATATTTTTCAACATGTGATGATCCAGCATTGACCAGGGAAGAGTGTGAGAAGGGGCTAGCCAGTTTTAGGAACTTGATAATATCACAGTGTAATGAGATGACGGATGATATAACACTGATCTATCTGTTAATCATACAAGATAATCATGCTCTGTGCCCTACTAAGTATGGGAAGTTACATGTCCTATATTTTTGTGCATCAACTACAATAATGCATACACTATGCATCCATTGGCTTGGAGTGACATGAACAGGAAATGTGATGTATGGGCAGTCCATCAAAGAAAAAAATAAAGTAGCATGATGAGGATACAGACGTGAAAAACAGCCCCTTTTCAAACCAATCCAAGGGGAGTTTATCTGGTCAGTTTGGCTTCAGAAGTACAGATAATGAATCCTCCTGTTATGAAACTCAAGTGAATATATTTGTAAGTTACACAAACTCCTGAGCTTGTTGTAATCTTTGTAAATATCACAATTTGTATTCTTAACAGGGGTAGTGTAAAGGTGTATCATATTCCACTGATTGTAACAATCCATGCAGCCTTCATGAAAGAGCCTTTAGTGCAGAAGGAGAGATTGTGAGCGAGTGTTGTAAATGAAAACAACACAGCAGTTATAAAATATCAAATTGCTTGCTTTGCATTTGGTTGCTGTCAAATTTGCAACTCTCATACAGAGAAAGCAGACCGTCAGCAAATACTGACATTTTGTCAAGTCCTTCTGGCATCTTTTACAAATACACATTTACATAATTGTCTGTTACAGATATATTTTTTATGAATCACTGTTTTTGTGAGATATGATATACAAATAGGCTCAGCATACACAGACAGTACCTAGATGTCAGACTGAGGAGGCTACACGAGGAGGCTGTGGGTTTGTAGCCTAAGACAAGGGTACCTCAGCAATGGCCTAGAAGTAAGACTGGCAACTCTCACCAAGCAGTCCCAATTCCATATTTGGTCAGTACCAGGACTTGAACCAGTGACCTTTCCGGATCCAACCCAAACTGTGCAGAACCTACTACTGCCGCCTTTTTGCTCCCAATGCTCAGAGAAGACAGAATGTTATTACAACATACAAACTGATGTTTTAGCAATAATTGTATAAATGATAACATTCTGGACTTAGTCGAAAAAACAGGATATGTAGGTTCTGTTTTCATTCTGCTACCTTTGGTTGCATTTTGGTTCTTTGCTTTCTTCGTCCGTGTTTTTTTGTGCAATTGTTTAAAAGGTGGTAATATTGTTACCAAAGTTGTGTTTATATTCTTACATACTTTTTTTGTTGCCGATTCCAAGGTCATTTAGTGAACAGGAGGCCTTAGCCACCATCGGGGAGAAACTGTGCGTTGATCTGACGGAGTGTCTTAGCAAACATGGATATGCTCCCTTCTCAGCTGAACAACAGAACACTTTCAGGGGACAAATCTCAGCCACCATCCAGCCAGACAACACAGTCCGCAAGCTGATTGGTAAGATGAAGATCATGATCATTTAGATATACCTTAAAGAAATGTGTAGATTTTCAACAAAAAAACGACCAATAACTTTTTCTGTTTAAACTAAGGGAAGAAAGTTACCACATTAGATGATTGTAGGCAATCTTTCTTACTTTATCTGCCCATCAAGATGCATCAGATGGCTGTTCACCAATGCCTCTGGTTGGGCTCAAGGTTTCTGCCTGTTAGAAGGAAGTGTTTCTTTGTACCTGTAGCCAAGTGTAGTATAGCTACAAATGTTTGGAAGTAATCTGTTTAAAACGCCATGCCTGTTTGGAAATCTATCATTCATATGGTCTTCACTGGGTCTCACTCTCCATATGAGAAGTAGTAAAGCTCACAGCATCTGATTAACTGTGTTAAATGTTCAGTTTTATTTTGCAATGACAGTGATGTCCTCTCTTCTCCTCCCTTCTTATCTCAGACTCACGAGTTCAGAGCTATCTCCTGGCTTCCCTTGAGTCCAGTCAACATAAGAGCCCTTCTCTCCCAGGAGGTCTGACTCCAGTCAGCAGGGAGCTCAAAGAGCTGGCTGTTCGATTCAGTCGCCTGGTCAACTTCAACAAGCTCGTCTTCTCCCCATTCTACCAAAAGATTCTCCATAAGATACTGACAACAGGGGAGATTCCCAGCATTGATACATAAGCATGCATTTCAAAGATCTGTCAGTCGTTGTTCTATACTGTATACCTTCACTAGTAAAATTGAATATGAAGAGAAAGGGTTAAGGAAGCTGATCTATATTTAGCAAAAAAAAAAACAGTTCTCCATAGTTGCACCTTAAACCGCCATAATTAAAAACACTGGCTTGCATCCCAGCCACATTATATCACATTTTTACTTGTTTAATAAAACTCAGCTCTTATATTAGTGACCTAACAATTAAAGAAGTGAAGTCAACAATGTTAATCAGTGTTCATCAAGTGTGTAAAGAGAAAGAAAAGAGATCTCATGCCTGGGTCTCACTGCCGACCTCAACCTGTGCATTATACTCCAGATGCTCTGATGTGCACACATAGACAGTGCTTCTGCTGACTCACTTCATGAGCTGCTCCTTTAGCCTTATCTTCCATGAGAGCACCATCCTGCAAATTCTACAATTCATTTAGTTTTATCCCAAGAGTAAGTACAATACAAGCAAGTCTGATGGGACACGTGCTGACAGACAGAGGCACAATCATCAAAACCATCCTAAATCACTGTCACTGATGGTGGAGGGTGTAGGAGGAGGTGGGCAGAGCAGTGAGTTAAAAAAAGAAACTTGAGAATGAAGTCTCTGCTTATAGTTGCTGAGGTCAGTGGACTCGCATGTTCTGTCTGCTTCCCTGAGCCCTGCACCTTTTGCTCTCTGATGACTTCAGGAAGCCCATGGACTAGGGGAGGTTTTATGAGCGGGTTTGGACACTAGAGGGCAGGGTTTGTTCAGAGATGAGGCTAGCAAGGAGCAGCATGTGTCTGTAGCCTCACATGTAGTGTGGCCAAATTGTTACGGGCAGGCAAATTAGAGTTTGATAAAAGTAATCAATAAATTAATATATCATTTCACATCATCTTAAATTCCTAATGTATTTAGTAAAGCCAGAAATATTAAACTAATGCAGCCATTGTATTGTTTTTTTCACCGGTCTGACATATTCTACACAAAAAGTGAAACCATAGGCGATATGTTATTATTTAAAGGTTATGTTCACTCTCAAAGTGTGAGAACTAAGCATGACGTGATAAAGAGGAGAGACACCCATGATGCATGGTGACAGCTAGAGGTTAGAGAGCTCTAATCTGTCAGTATGGACGCATAAATAAAAAGCAAGAGGTTTCCAGAAGCACATGTACAGGAATGCAGTGTGGCCAAGGCGTCAGAGTGACACATATTTGTGCTGCCTTTAGACCCAGGATTTATTTATTATTTTATTTGTACTCTTAAACTCCAAAATGTGTGACATTTTCTTTTTTGACTGAACTGACTGAACTCCATATAATTGAACTGGTAGAAGTTAGTTCACACAAAACTATGTACCCCATTTGAAATGAATGCGATGGATGTGATCAGCCTGTATCTAAACTTTGAAACCATAGTGATAAGTAAACACTCAAAGCCCCTTGTTATGGTTCATGCGACTTGTTTACTAAATAACATCTAATTACAACAACACTGAAGGACTTCAACGTTTTGGAGAATATAACAATTACATTATTGGTCACGTAAGTGATAATCATCGATCCAATTCAATGAGAGATGAGTGAGACAACACATTTCAATTCAATTTGCTCTTAAAATCTCTAATATAGGCTGCTGTAAACGTGACCTTTCATTTGTTGGTGAAAGTCCTAATGTTGATTTGGGCACAGTGATATGGCTGTTTAGCTAGATAGACAATTCAAATGATGTTATGTCAAATGCACACTTTGAGAGTGACATTGAGTCTAGCTAGAATTGCCTAACCTTGCTTTTTCCAGACTTGCATTAATTAAAGTTTTGTTCTATCATATCATATTTATTTTGTCATTCACACAGGTGATTCCTTTTCCTGCCCTACCACAGCCACATAACATACTGTATTTAAGGGCAGCAGGGGAGACCACACAGAGGTAAATAAGTAAATAATATATACAGCCCCTACATTATTATTAACAAAATATAGGGCATCTGTGCACAAAGATTGCATTCTCCAGCCCAAATGTGTATGTAACCTTTTAGTCCATGTAAGACAAATGTGTGTGCGTGTGTGTGTTTTTTCATAGTTCTGCTGTTTGCTGAGAAGTCAGAGACTCATTCCATACAGTCGTTCAATCCAGTAGTCAGGTGTGCATATAGGTTCTAGACAGGATGCAGTAGGCTTTAGCTTATTGTCTAATATGTTTTACCATGCTTAGGCTTCTTCATGTTCTTTTTCCTGCTCACAGAATATCAGTTTATGGTAGGATCCACTTTGTATACAGAGCTTTTGCACTGTTGCCGACAGTAGTTAGTATTATTATTTTCCTATTATTTAGTGTGTGAGCTCCAAACATTTAGAGTAGAAGCAAATGTTCATAAGTATATCATTTATATAGGCTATTCCTTGACAAGTACTCACTATGCATTGTTAGCAGTATGGAAATTTTGGAAAATCGTAACATACTTTTAAAAAATTGTAATAAAAATGAAGTCAGGACAGCTGACAAGCCGTTACAAGCATTGCATGCAGGTGTGAAAAGATATCCAAAAGAAGGGGACTTAAGATTCACCAGGCTATCACGGCATGTTTATAGGGCGAGGATGTGCTGCAACGCTGGTTTTTTACCTTGAAAGATGCAGGAGAAGCTAGGCCTGGAAGAACCCTGAAGGGCCCAGAGCCTCCATGCTGCATGTCCACGAGTCTGTTCCTGGGGAAGGTTCAACAGGTTGCAGTGAAGAAGGAGAGGTCAAGCAGAGTTACTGGCATGAGATGGAAACATGCTATGAGAGTCACATGGACACTTCCCGAGAAGTTAGTTCCTCATTTGGTCTGTGAGCCGTCCTGCGGGGGCCTGGGAACCATTTCACTGGGAAAGTGTTTTTTTGACTTGCCAAAGTTCCCTTTCTCTCCAAAACAAGCAGACCCGGTAATTGAAGCCAGTAAAAACATTGTGAATAGCGGTTTCACTTTTTGAATGACAATTTACAACATGCTCTTTAACTAGGTTGAACTAGGTAACCATACTTCCCAAATTCATAGCTTTCATGTAACGTCACGCTTATAAAACTGCCCACCTGGCAGGCAAGAGTAGCTCCATACCACTTTATACTACAGATATGTTTTGGGTCTCAGTTGCCTCCTACATGTATTTATCTTTTTATTGATTTATTTATGACAAAATTCAAGTGTTGCAGCAGTAAAAGACAATCAGAAAAACATGCATACGAGTAAAAATGCTTGTTTAGATAAAAACTAAATAAGTAGCATATTCAACCTATAGGTATTATACAACTATAAACTAGCAAGTATTACGTAAACTATACACTAATTAAGATCCAAACTATACACTAGAAACTATAAAGGACATTTAGACACATTAAGTGGCAAGTTTAAGTTAAGTTTTGACCAGTTATGAGATAAAGTGACATTTTGATATGTATTGACTTGAGTAATATGACGAGTGACAGTTTAATTTAGTGAAGCGTGTCTGAAATGATTCAGGCAGTCGATGACGGTGAGAGGGAAAAGAGTCCCCGGGTGTGGCAGTGTGACAGCCACTGTGGGTAATGTCAGTGACAGACTGTAGGACTCACTGCTGTTGAACAAGGCTGTAGGCACAAAGGAGCGCCTGAAGCACGCAGTTTTGAACCTTGAGGGGATGAGACATTGGCTAAAGGAACTGAAGATCTGCCACAGCTCATCATGGAGAGCTGAGATTTTGTCCCTCAACCTCCTCTCAGCCACTGTCTCCAAACTGTCCAGTTCCAGGCCAACCACTGAGCATGCCTTCCTGACCAGTCTTGATGCCACCCCACCAGCGCACCACATCAAAGAAGAGTGCGCTGGCCACCACAGACTGGTAGAAGGTCTTCAGGAGTCTGATCTGAGTCACCTCAGAAAGAACAGCCTGCTCTGTGTGACCAGTCCAGTTTATTGTTAATGTGGACCCAAGGACCCCAAATGCATTTTTTTTACAGTTTTGTATTATCACAAGGTCAAAAATAGATATGTCTTCAATGAAAAGCTAAAAAAGAGGCATTTTTAAGACACGTTCTGTCCGACAACCACAGATGCATTGGGCTGAAAGTCGCCAGTTTGAACCGTAAAAACTGTCAAGGACTCTGCTGTTTCTAGCGATTGAAATAGTCCCGTGCTTTATTAGGGTTGCATGAGCCCAAACTTATCAATGTTCAATAGTGATTTGTCTGTACATGTTTCAATCAATTTCAGGGTTGTTGATGCTGCTTACCTAGGCGAGCTAGGAGGACACCTTTGCCTTGACCTTGTGTGAACAGAGCAGATAACCAGTCTGTGGATCCATACATGTGGGCTTGTGGTAAAATGAAGGTGTCCCCATTTGGGGGCTTGAAAATATGGTCACCCTATCTTCAACAGACACAAGGAGGAGCTCACATTCATGCTGTGATATCAGCTCAGAATATGTTGGAACTCAGCTTGTTTTTAGGTCAGGATTTCTTGATTCTCAATTCACAGATTTCTAATGAGAATTGAACTCTCTGTTGAAGTCTTTTCC